>NC_062981.1:16508728-16808728 GCF_023078275.1 Leguminivora glycinivorella
CAGTTCAGTAGTTTTTGAACTATACGCATTGAAAATGAAGCGCGCAGGTTTGAAAGACGTCTTTGCACTTGATATGTGATGCATCGTATCGTTTGGTACCGCTATACACGCAAGACTGATTATTTATTTTGGTCACAACTTACTATATTACTATTCAGAATCAATGTTTTTAGTATTTATATACATTATTAGTTTTTTATTCCGAGTTTAGGTATATTTAGACAACCCCCGTAAACTTGACCATCACATAATTTTTATTTTAATACGTAAAAGAACTTAAATGCACATAACATAACATTTGTATTAATAACAATTGTCCTTTCCGAGGACTCCAGAGATAATTTTCGACAATTCCTGTAGGGGGCTACGGAAACATATATTAATACAAAACATATTTTTTGCTTCTCGTCTAGGTTATACTGAAAGATAAAAGAGATACAAAATAATATCAAACAAGGAAATAATGATAACATTATTAATACATTGCATTATTTGCATTGCGCCGCGCAGGGTAGACCCACAACACGTACAGCGTATTGTTTCGCAGCCTTTTTCACAACCGCAATTGTCCAAGTATACATATTCATACCATATCTCCCTGTTTTCAGACCACTGCAGTACCCAACTATCATTGTACGTCTTCCAACCCCAGGATGATGGCATAGGCACAGAAGTAATATCCAGAATATGGGGCGTTGTTATACGACACGGAGTGCTGCCGATGTTGGTTAGGTACTAATTTATTTTCGGTAGTAAACAGTTTCTTGCTCAGCAAGTTGAACTGGAGTGAACTTTTCAAGCATGGCGATTATTCCTCCAGCCGGCGTATCATGCTTCCAATTTTATCATTTGTCAACGTGGATAAGACAACTGTCACTCTCACACTGACATACTTGTCAAAGCGTGACGGATGCTTTATCCACGTGGATAAGTGATAACATTGGAATCATAATACGCCGGCAGGAAGACTTTGTAGATACTGCGATGTTTCTATCAAAGCTGGTATAACTTAACTTAACGTATCAGACGTAAAAGCGTAAAAACCACGAATAGCAGTAGTACCTTATACTCCGGTAGGTTATTCTTATTTGAAGTCTTAAGAAAATATACTAGATAAGAATTGGAAATTTCCCAATATAATTAGCTCCATAGATCACATGCTTAAATGCCAAATTGGGACCGTTCTTAACACATATTTTAGTGAGCAAGCATGGACTCAGGCCTGTTTACCGGTATGGTTTGGCGGCTGAGGCACTCGTAAAGTGTCGTTTTGCCGTCATTCCTGCCTCCATTTACATCACGTCCGATCTCGCACGTAACGCCCTGAAAGCCTCCACGGCTACAAACTGCGAGATAAACTCAACGAAGGGCATGGCACACTCTAGCATCCGTTACCACCCTGAACTCACTCGAGGTCTCACATGAGGCAAAGACCTTTCAAGGCTCTAAGCTAGGTCCAAACCCGAATCTGGCCACTGACTTTACGTCTATCCTTCACCCGAAGACTCCAGTGGTTTTTATTTAAATACCAAGACATCTGTATCGGAAGATGTGATGATACACGTGAGTCCCTGTTCCGCCATATCTTTTGCGCGAGGTACAATGAGGCTATCAGCTTCTTCCGGTTACGTTCCTATGGTTTACCCTGAAATAGCAGAGCAAATGTTCTCTGAGGAAGTAAATTGTTTAGAAAAAAAAATCACCACACTTATAACATCAACAGGCTATAGTTTCTGGAAAAAGTATTGTTGGTTGTCATGCTGAACAGTGTATTCCTGGAGGAATAATGGCCAAGCTTGAAAACTTGATCCGCAGACTCAACATTTATCGGTTAACTTGGTGCGCAAGGAACTGTTTCCAACCAAATTTAATAACCAGCATCCCACCAACATCGCCAGCACTACAAAAACATACGCTCCTTGTCGCAGAAAACAAGTTATTTTATACATAGATATTTCTGAAGCCCCTACAGAAGTTGTCGAAAATTATCTCTGGAGTCCTCGGAAAGGACAATTGCTATTAATACAAAATGTTATGTTATGTGCATTTAAGTTCTTTTACGTATTAAAATACAAATTATGCGATGGTCAAGTTTACGGGGGTTATCTAAATATACCTAAACTCGGAATAAAAAACTAATAATGTTTATAAATACTAAAAACATTGATTCTGAATAGTAATATAGTAAGTTGTGACCAAAATAAATAATCAGTCTTGCGTGTATAGCGGTACCAAACGATACGATGCATCACATATCAAGTGCAAAGACGTCTTTCAAACCCGCGCGCTTCATTTTCAATGCGTATAGTTCAAAAACTACTGAACGGATTTTAATGTTTTTTGTTTTATTTTGCACATGTTAATATCAGATTTTATTTAAAAAAATAAAAATGTGACCATATGGTAGAAAAACTGTTTGTAAATTTCGTGAGAATAAAAAAAAATGAAAATTTCATATTTTTTTTATTATTCGGCCGCCATCTTTATTTTTTAAATGATTTAAATTTTTATATAAATAAATGTTTTAATACAAACTGATAGCTACCCCAACCATTAAAATCGGTGCAGCCGTTATGATTCCAAAATTGTTTACATCACGTGCGAAAACGTCTTTCAAATCCGCGCGCTCCATTTCAAATGAGTATAGTTCAAAAACTACTCAACGGATGTTCATGATTTTTATTTTATTATGTAGATAATATTATCAGGTTTAATTTAAATATATAAAAATGTGGCCATATCATAGAAAATTTATTGGTAAATTTCACGAGAATGAAAAAAATAGTTTGAAATTTTCATATTTTTCTTATTATTCGGCCGCCATCTTAAATTTTTTTATGACTTTAATTTTTTATATTAATAAACGCTTCAATACGATGCAAAAGACACCTCAATCATCAAAATCGGTGCAGCCGTTACGATTCTATAAATTTTTAAAAATATGCGGCCGCCATTTTGGAAAATGTCCGCCATCTTGAATTCTAGTGGATGAAAATCGTGTTTCCTCGGATGAAATCATTTATATTGGTCCCTAGTATCACTGTGCAAAGTGGCTTGCTTTCTGCATAAAATGCAGTTTTTTTCCGTAAGCCCTATGACTAGTTAGATGGCGCTTGTTCAACAAAACACCTAATACAACGTGTATCTGCTAATACTCAAAACCTCACACTACACTTAGTAAAATAATTGCTAATTACCATCATAAACTATAAAACTATTTATTTATGTGCGTTACTGCGGCGACATAGGGATTACCAATAGACAGCTAAGATATCATTGTAAAGCACTTTGAGGTTTTATCACGGTGGATTTCGCAATTGTAGTAGGCGGGTTTGAGCCAATATTAAGAGTGACAAAGGTTGTGATTAGATGCGAGTTTAGTTTGTAGTGACTTATGATAAACATTGAAATTAAAATGACAAACAACATCAAGCTCGTAGCTGGAAAGAATGGTTGCCCAAGTAACCGGCCAGTATTAACAACCCTAAATATTGAAAAAGGTAAACAACCTCTAGCGATGCGATATGTACATTGTTGTGTTGCAAGTACAGTGGAATAGGCTTGTAAAAAGATAATTAATCATGTTGATTTGAATAGAAATATTACTCCCATCAAGATATAGCTCAATCGATTCTACTCTCGATTCTGAATAGGCGGTTTTCATATTTTTAGTGTTAAGTGGTACACGGTGTATTTCAACTATTGCGCAATTTAGTTAGGTATAAACAATGATATATCTGTCTCTCTCTAAATCAGATGTGGAAACACGTGTGAGGGGAAGGCATCTTTTGCTGAGAAAACGTGAACTTTAATTCGTAAAGCGTATGGGTGTAAACAAAGCACTTATGATCTTTCTCTTTGGAGCCGATACATCAAACAAAAGCGCCTGCAGGTGCGTCTTCGAGGCTTGTCCACTTCCAGGAAGAGAATTGTATCCGATTGTTTTTCAGTTACTACGAAATGTAAACTTTAAAGTGTTTTTATTACGATTCATAACCGAACGATTCGCTATGTAATTTAGGTATAAACAAAGATTCTGCACCTGTCAGGTGCGTGCCCATTACCAGGAAGAGACGACAAACAAAGCCGCCACCACAGAGCTTAATTTAGATAGAAGAAACAAATTCATATATTTATAGGGGCCGAGCGTGTCAAATTTTGTACTGAAGTTGATTCTTGCCTGTAATTTTAAATGTGTCTCAGGCTCTTGAACGTCACGTAACGGGGCATTTTTTATGTTTTGGTTGACTTTAACTTACAAGGGTTGACGGCCGAAGGCTGCAAGCTGTGAGTGGGGATGGACAGCTCGGTGAATTTCGCTGAGTTCGTTTGGCACGCTGGGTGGATACGTTTGCGTGATATATGGCGTGTATGACATCTGTGGCCGCCACAGGTGATGCCGCAGCTGCACTGGCTGGACCCTTTAAATAGCTCCGGGAGCATTGTTTTGATTCATTATTTTTCGAGCATCAGGGACCGACAGTCGACTCTGGCCTAAAGTGTAAATTGTTTTAAATAGCGGGGAACCTCTGCCCAAATTTCTAAGTGTTTGATTTTATTGTGAATAAAATCTATGTTTTATTCTCGTAAAGTCAGCATTTGGGATAAGTGCTTAGAGTTGTTTAGCTCTGGTACTAATGGGTAGTGATTTCTGCTAAGTTTAAGTTATGTTTTACTAGAAGTATTGAAAGTTAGTGAGTGTTTACTTTATTCATGCCGTCTATCGTTTGGTTTTGTGGGGAACATATGTTCTTTTCAGAGCTTGATTTTGGATGGTAGATTCCGATTCGGTGGTGCAGGTTTATTGTCTTGTGCTATTGAGTTGGAATTTATGTGAGTGAAGTGAGCCGCTAACGATTCGGTTCTTCTTGTCAGTTTCAATGTTATTGTGATAATCAAATTTAATGGTTAAAGTAAATAATACCTAATCAATTCAAATTAAGTGAAGAATATTTAATTATAAAGCCAGATCGCTGCCCAGACAGACAGTTTGTTTAGCCTTGCATCGATTAACCTAGCGGCTGTTAAACTATTGATGCAAGGAGGTCCGTAGTTTTACCAATACAGAGGGTTAAATTGGCATTTTTCTCTTTACCAACATAGAAAAATGAAAAATCTCTCCCTCCCTGGTTCTTCAATGCCCAGCTGTTAGCCTAGAGCGAGGACATTATATGTGTCATTTGGAGTAATCCAAGCTCGTTCAAAGCGGCAGTATTTGAAGGCCTTGTATATTTATTGTCATAAGTATATATCATATACACAATAGGGAACTATCCTACCCGATTGCCTCCCTGTCCACGGACGCCTGCATCGGGGGGGATAAATACACAGACTTATAGGGTTTGTTTTCTTCAGTCTAGTCTGCTGAACTCTAGCGTAGTCAGTTTAGGTATACACCGCGTATGTCCTAAAACTCTGGGTCCATGGTGAGTACGAACAGAGTTTTTATCGTTTAGAGTAGGGAACTTTCAGTCTAGTAGGGTAGAATCACACACATTGATAGGTAGGGAAATAAAATAAAGTTCTGTATAAAAACCTATTTTATTTAATAACTAAAAATAAATTAAATTCAAGATCTAAAATCATTGTGAACAAAATTACTGGGTGTTAGAAGGTATTTTATAAATAATATCGTGTGTTTATTCTTGGTATAAAGAAACTTCAATATCATATTTATTATCAGTGTGGAAAAGCTTTGAGTTATTACTGTTTAATTCATCTAAGTGTAATTTGTAATTGTGGTAGCAATTTCTGATTCTTCATGTGACAGCGATCATTGAGTGTTAGCTGGGGTTTGTTTAGGGACCAGTGGCATGCGGGCGCCGTCCACTGATGGGAAGCCGAAAACTCCGAGGAGTGATTAAGCTTACTTTTCTTGGGTTTTCAATTGGAAGCTTCTTACTCGATGTATCGTTGAAACAGTGAAAGGGTCGAGAAGTTATGGTCTATTAGCAGTATTGGGGAAAAGGGGGGATTAGCTAGGGAAAAGAAACAAAATAAAATAAAAAGGGGGGTTAGTTCATAGATAGATAGCCCTTCTGGTTTGGCATAGGATTCTCAACAGAGCAGTTTGGTTGAGATGAGGAGTTTCAAACCACAACGCAAGCTTCGAGCCCAATTGAAACTACTAATAGGGCGTAGTGGATGATTACTAAAATATTTTTTATATTATTTACCATTTATAAACCAAAATTATGAATAAAATGTCTGGCGCCTATAGGTTTTTTTCTGTTCAAGTTCGTATGTTACTTTGCTCGCGCATCTTTCACAGGCGTTATTTAGCTTTAACATAATCTCCACGTCTTTTGCCTATTCGTCCAAGTTAACGTAATTTTCACAAAATTATGCTGAGTTTTAATTAATGGGTTAAGTTATAATTAATCATATGAGTCCAATAGTCGTATCTACTTCGCATTAAAGAGTTTGGGTTGTTATGGTTCATATCGAGGGGTCCTTCTACTACCATTAGACGATCACAAGGCCAAATCTACGGGGTATTTTTAAAGGATGGTTAGTTGTAAGAATGTATAGTCAAGTAAGTAAGTAAATAAGTGAGTGGGTGCGGAAGTTCGGTACAATTTTGGATAGGCCGTAACCAGGATGTGAGGTATTACCATAGGGTTTTCTTTTAATTACATGAGGTATATTTCATATACATTACAATACTAAACAGTAGCTTTTTTAGTTATAATTGTGAGTGTGTTTGGTGGGGCGTCTCGCGTTGTCGTTTGGTGGGATGCTTTGCCGAGGACACTCACATTTTGTTGTTCGTGAAGCGGAGTGCGAGTGACTTTGACTATTGGACTCTAATTCCTTATTAAATATTTGTCAGATAGTCAATCACAAAATATTGACATGCCTTGAAGTGCAAACTCTGACAAATATCATCTAATGCATACAGTTGAGGGTTGAGTGAAAAGCAAACACTTGCATACCTTTAATTAAAAATAAACATAATTATATATGAAATCCACATTATTATTTTACAACTTAAACTTTTATTATATATTCAATATTCTAGTCTTAATAATGTAAGGTAGTGCTTTGGTCATATTGCTATTCGAAGTACATCTGTTGTCTGTCTTTTGCTGGCATAGTCTTCTTCATCGGTCATCAAAAGTTAGTCGGCCATTGTAAAACTCCGGAACCATTCTTTATTCTTCTAACTGCTTCTAGTTATCTGAAAATAGAGATAAATATGCATTAGTTAGTTGTAGGAACCTTTTACATTTCAATTTAAGTGGTTTTATCTAAGTAGGCATAGATATAAGTAGGTATAGGCATAGAATATTTACAATAGTACAACTATAGGTTAGCAATATCTGTAGGATGCCATATACCTAAAAATCAGTCATGTACATACATGAGTTCCTTATTTTAAATAGCAGGGGGTGAGGCATTTCAAAACATTAGTACAATTTGCCAAAGTAGGAAATGGTTACAAGTAGATCAGCGGTAAACAAGATATGTCTAGTGGTCTAAAGATATGGGGGTGAAAGTCTACCCTATTGACAGCTGTAATGTCCTAGGGGCATTATATTTCATATTTAAATACTTAATGTCTTATTTATCATAGCTAGGAAACAATTGAATGGGGGTGAACATTTCCATAATCACTACACAGATTATTTTGGAAATTCACTACAGGAGCGCCAATATATCATAATTTCAACTAGTTCTGTTATTGTTATGGAGTAGTATTCACAATAATATTTTATTTCTTCCCTTGCCCAAGCAAGAAAGATGAGATGTGTACATACACACATGTACAGTAAGCCATACTACGACTTAGGGTTTTTTCAAACAATTTTTATGTCATTTCTCTAACAGTAGGCTATACATGTACTTATCTACGGCTAGAATAAGCTAAAGTAAGAGTAGTTTTAGTCTAAGGAAGTATTTAAGTACCTAATATTAAGCTTAGCAACACATTTGTAATTTTCCTTGTATCGGGGTAGACAACGGTAGACAGTTGTCATGATGATCATATGGGCCAGTAATATGGCAGCATTCTTCACATTCTAGAAGTGGAAGGGGTTCATTTTGTAGTCTGTAAAGCAAAACAGAGTAGGATATTAGATTATAGAAGGAATAGGCTAGGTAGTTATAGATTTTTAAGAATTTCAATTTTTTAGTATACAGTTTCCAAGGAACTATTGATGATCAGTCAATGAGACATCTTGACTTGGAGATTGGGTATCCACTCAAAGGAATATCTTAGCACCATTTTCAACAGAATTTCAACTATACATTTATGGGAATATACACAGGAAATATTAGATTTCTTGGAGTACAAGTAAGCTGTATGTACCAAACTTCTCTCCGAGTCTGTCTGAGTAACTTTGACTTCTAAAGTATACCTGGGTGTTTAATTAGGTCATAAATAAGTTATCTAGATTTAGTTTAACTGGTTTAGAGTAGAATAGTGTTAGCTGACAGGATTAGAATACTATATTTAATGCTGAAAATATTATTCTTGGGAAGATATCCGTCTGTCTTGAGCGGCAAACATGAGTAAAATTTATATAGATATACACAGTTAAAATAAGGATTTGCGATATATTAAGGTCAGGTCTAGGCACAAGTTTAGCAGTATAAAAGTAGGTACTTACTTTGAAAGTTAGTCATCACTCATCGCCATCAGGAATATCTTTATCACATTGTAATATTGCCAGTTTCATTCCATAATCCCATCAAGTACCAAGAGAACATTTCAGTGGGTAGTAAACTTGCTGAAAAACAAACAAACTTGTAAATATCATTCATTGAAACAGAGCAAAGTAGGTTCACTTAGTATCCATTATTTTAGAAGCATAAAGAGTAAGTTTAAGTAACAGGTTTTATAGATAATCGGTCTTAGGGGAAAGTAGTGCAAATAATAGTCTGTTACTATAAGTTCCAAGTAGGTCTGGGATCTTACCTTCCTTGCAAAGTTGCTTTTCGAGTAGGCAACTTAATTCACTTTGTCAGTGGAGGCATACCTCTTTAAGACATCTTTTGTATGGCTGTATGTTCATTAGATTGTGAATTTGAGCACTAGATTTTCTATTATCGTGATGAGAAACACAGTAAAACACATGTCAAGGTTCCAATGCATTCATATCCTCCAACGCGGTCGTTCATATTGTTTATAAATAGAGTTATGTCAATTTCATAACCTCAATTTCGAAGATCACAATTTACATTATAATTCGGATTTTTAGTTTGATAAAACAGAATCACTTTGTCGTCAGCATCATTTGAGAGCAACGAGTATCTAGGGCAATGATTTCTTTGTATTTTCTTATTTCGTCTACTCTTGCATTTTCTTGCAAAAATTACAAAATGGCGTATACGCTGTATGAATGGCGGAAGATCGGCGTCGGCGCTGTTTCGATTTGTCATTTGTTTAAGCAGATTTAAAAATGACGCGGTTATTTAAGTAATTCTAATTGAAGATCACGCGATTAATGGCTAGTTTAAAGAAAAACAAAAGCATTGTCGTTCCAAGAAAATAATATTAAGACACATTGAAGTCAACGGAAGTTAGTACCGATCTGATATTGCCATAAGTCAAATTATGTCCCATTAATCGGGCGTAAAATGAAATATTTCTTCATTGTAGAAATTAGAAATCATACTTTGTCATGATTTCATTAAAAACGGCATACCATACCGAAAAGTACCTAATTTCGAGAAGTATTTACCTATTTTAAATTTTACGATTGAAATCTTGAACTTCCGCAATCGAAACTACTTTTTAACTACGGATGTCTGACATAGATGGCGCGCAACAATGATTCTCTTCTTCGACTTTTTTGATCGTAAAATATAGATGTCGTTAGTAGTCACGAAAAATGTCGATAAGTTCGTGTAGTTTGACGTTTTCAAAACAAACAAAAGCCGGCTAATTTGAGGTTAGTTTGGATAAATTACGGTTTTGTGAGAGAAAGTAATGTGATTTAGTTCAAATTCAGTGAATATGTGTTTATTTTATCTGTACAAATGGTTGGTAGCGTTATTTCC
The DNA here is from genome assembly GCF_023078275.1 of Leguminivora glycinivorella. Lineage (NCBI taxonomy): Eukaryota > Metazoa > Arthropoda > Insecta > Lepidoptera > Tortricidae > Leguminivora > Leguminivora glycinivorella. The sequence goes on from NC_062981.1 coordinate 16,518,734, forward strand.
CTGTCGCGAGAGGCAAAAGTGTGTGTAAAAAGTGTAAAGTGACGACCCGTTTACAACCAAAACTTGTGTTTGACGATTGTTCTAAATAAAAATGCAGATTGTGTGTTAGAAGGAAGTATTTAAAATAATTATTATTTAGCATCAGTGAAGTGCAATGGTCAAAAGTGGTGTTCAGTGTCTAAAATTCTGCAAGAAAAGTGAACAAAGCAAGTGAGTACAAATACAAACAAATATTACCTAGTATTTAGTCGAAACAGTGATTGATTTGGTATGGTTTTTAGAAACTGATTGTATATGACATTTTATTACATATTATTCCTTCTTATTACATACAATTTTATGGAAATAGTGCGCTGAAATCACTTCAAATTTCAACAATATTGATTATTTTAGGTTTCGAATGTGTTTTGTATCTTAGAAAAGTTTAAATCGTGATATGAGTATTCATTACATATTATTTCATGTTCGTGAATTAAGTAAAACAAAATGTTTTGAGTGAACATCAGTAATGTAAAAATTCATAATTGGGAGTTTAATACCTTCGTCCGTTAGTTCTATTTGATTGCTAAATTCGATCCTTTTTCATAATTTGTTCGTAGCTCAAGTAGTATAGGGGCGGACTAATGTATGGGACAGTTCATGCAGGGGTGGGTGTTCGAATCTTACTTTTGCTTCACTTTTTGTAATTTTCATTTTGAAATCCTATTCTATAATACTTTGTTTTTATAATTACGACTTTGATTTGTTTATTGTTTTGAAAAAAAAATAGATAGTGATTTTTTTTCGTAAATTATGTTAAAAAGAACTGAAGGAAGGTGGTTTTCACAACAAGGTTTTAGCGAGTAGTTAATATTACTAATGTGGTATTTCATTAGTTACAATTCAAGTGAGAGATATTTTTGGAAAACTGGAAGTAGGTATTGCTCAAAAACTTGCCATTGATTGGATAAATAAGGACTAGTCAACTTTGGAGATGAAGAAAATATTGATTGGTTTCAAGTTATTTGCTGCATTCAAGCATAAGTGACTGGATCTTCTGCGGTTATCTTAGTTGTGGTCAAGCTTGCAGCGTGTCTTCAAGAAGAGACTTCATGTTATCCTGAGTTATGACACCGATTGAGAAGAGAATAGATAGGAAAATTTTGAAATACCTACTTATCTGGAACCAGGAGCACTGGAAATTGTTTCTAAGAGCCCTATGCCTCTAATGAGGAACAACAGGATCTAATCATCATCATCATAACTATCTACTCAAGAACGTAAGAAGAAAAAAAAAAATGGGGAAGAAGATAAGTTAGCTGGTCTCCTAGCTGCATGCTGTACCTATTCAAGATAAATGACTGGATTTCCTGTTGTAACATTAAAATCTACAGCATACCTTCGGAAAGGACTATACAACTTCTTGGACTATGGATATCATCTGAAGAAATTTATAAGTAGGTACTTATGTACTTATGTTAGGTAGTAGTATTGTTTTCCTATGTTAATAAATAATAGAATAATATTGTTCCTAACGGGTGGGCAATGCGCATACGACCTCGGGCGGACCGTTTGCCTATTTGCCACCAACGTTATATAAATATATATGTAATTAACCTGTTGTTTTTTTATAACCTATCTCTGCCATTTTTAGTTTCTTTTTCGTTCAGGTCCATTGTTTGCTGGGAGTGATGCTGGGACTGGGCTGGTTTCGTGTGCTCAGCCTACCCCTTTTTGTGAAGTGCGGGTGTGATTGCATGTATGTATGTATGTTGACCCAAACCTATCCTCTTCACAATACATATATTTAGAGCGAATATTTCACGTATCTTAAATTTCGAATTTGCGGAAAAGCGGTATGCGCTTATCTTTACTTAAAGTTTCATATCATGTTTACAGTTTCATGTTGTATTTCCACAATCTTTTCCACATTATAAAAAAAATATAATTAAGTATGTATGCATGTTAATTCAGTCTTTTGGTGTATTAAATATTATTTGACCGAGTATTGACTTGTGATATTTGTTGACGAATAAGAGACAAATATCTGGGCGACCGAGCTTCGCTCGGTTCTGTTTTAATATATCACGTCTTTAGATAAAAAAAAAAAAAAACTTATAAATACAAAAACAAAAAAGGGGCAAAAAACAGGAGCTTAACTTCTGGCCGGGATTCGAAGCCCTGACGCCTGCGGTCTGTCTGCGTGCATTGGACCGATCTCGTGCGGCTGAGCTGGGCGGAGTCGATGCGCGCGCGGCGAAATTAACGACCATATTTTACGTTTACTAACGCGAAAGAGGGAGTCATGAAAGCTCGAAAGTTCGCGTTTTCCGGGATCTTGGGCTACGCTAGATCGATTTTTCACCCCCGAGGGACCCCACATGACAAATTTCAGCGAAATCGTTAGAGCGGTTTCCGAGATCGTCGGTGTATATAAATGAATAAATAAATAAATAAATAGATGTACGGGAATTGCTCGTTTAAAAGTATAAGATTTGTATGGCTAAAAAAAAAAAAGGAGAAATAGAGACAACAGTCTATATATTAGTAGGTAGAGAACTATGTTATTATCTTTGTGTATTGGAAAACTTTTATTTATTTGATATTTTTGCAAATAGAGGTTTTGTATTTAACCAAGTTGGACCTTCATATATTTCATACTTTTTCTTTGGGACTATACTTACACCTTGGCAAGATAATGATTACATTTTTCATAGTTTTTTTTATTACCTTTCCTGCATATTAAATTAACTATGTAGTTTTCATCATGTTTCCATAGTACTTAGGTACAGTTGCGCACGGGCATAGGCGAAGATGTGGAGGAATCGTCCTACCGGGGGATTAACAGAGTTTTTGGTGACATATTTTACTTCTATCTTTTACATTTATTTTTATATGTTTATGTGTCTATATATGTGTGTAACTCGGGCCATGAGAGCGTTGCGGGCTGGAGTATTTTAGTTGCTCTGGCGGACCGTTGCGATTTGACTTAAACCAGTTGGCGATATTTGATTTCGCCCCACATTACACAAAGTACTTTAACGTTTTAATGAAATAACAGCAGCGGGGAATTCGGAATTTATAATTGGATAACATACGTTTAGTAATTATAAAAAAAAAATGAATAGAAGACCACATAAAGTTAGATTATTCCTATTTTATGACAGGGTAGAATGGGGTAGGATGGGATAGGTAAACTTTTAAAAATATTATGTAGTAATTTTTTTCCATCTTATTATTTATTTTGATTACTTTTAAAAGTTCTGGCTGTCTTTAGAAGTCGTGTGAAAGCGTGAATGAGGAGGATTGATTGTGTGTATGTGTACAAGTTAGAGATGATGAATGCTTACAGGTGTATGAGAGTTTGTGAATGGCTGGATTTGATGGATGTTAGATAAGAAGGATGTCTCCAATTTATTTTTATGGTATGAGTGGATTGATAGAGACAGACAGGGCTTGAAAGTGGTCAAAACTAGGTTGGTCGGAACTTGCAGGGGAAAATACAACGGGGGGAATTCTGGGAACACATTAGCCATAAAATTCTTATTGGTTAGGTTAAAATCCAATGGATTCGACCCATTTCAAAGGGTAGTATTTTGTGGTTACTACTTCACAAGGTATGACAACTCGAACGAAATCCACACACCTCATCTTGAATGGGATGCATTTGACATCTGACATATATAAGAGCCATAATCGTCTGGTGAGAACGAGGCTCTTATTACTAATTGTTTATCTGTTATGAGTTCAAAGATGTGAAGTTTAGTATCATCAAATAATTTTGTCATTTGTTCCAATAATTCTATAGCTTCGGCAAAAGTGTTATTGTACCATATTGAGGTACGTGCTTGTCATTTAAGGTTTGTTTATATATAATAAAAAAACACACTCGAACAAGCCTTAAGTCGATTTATCCTATTCAAGTATGAGACATGCGCCAAGACATGTGACTGGGGGTGGTTAAGTAGAGAAATTGGTTTGAGTTTCGACAGTGGAAATTGAAGGCTTTGGTCTTACAAGGAAGGATCAAAAGGTTTCTTCGTATCTGCATGAGAAGTTTTTGTGATTCTCATTGGAATTACTAGCAGGAGGGTAATAATTCTGGTCCAACAGTGTGGATGGAAGGAAAATTCGCCGCGACCAGGGGATGAGCTAGCAAAAACGGGTTAATAGGACCTAACAGATTCACAACCTGTTATCTCTGGCAGAGAGAAGTGGCTGGGATCATGGTTCTCAGGGTTCACTGTCGAGATTCTGATAGACTGATTTTAAAACTGAGCCATTGGCAGTCGCATAGTATTGGAAAACACACTACATGTTTAGAAATGGGAGGGACATTTTCGACCAAACTAGAGATAGGTATATATTTTTCTTTTTATTTACATTCATGGTATTGGTTCTTTGTATACAAGAAGCTGATTTATAGAATAGATTAAGTTTATTTCATGGATGACGCTTGTGATCCATTAAATTAACTGAATCGGGGGTGAAACTGTAACTGAACAACTTCATCTAGTTATAAATAAGAAACATTACAAGTAACAAATGGTTTAAATTGATGATTAAATGTAACTTTGTATCTATTTATTCATATAAAAGTATGTCAGAATTCGAATGAATTAAATAGTTACACAAAAATAATCAGCGTGTTATCGTCTATTGAAATTAGCGCCATCTTTCAGCAAATACTAAACATTAAGAACTACTGAGAGACGTACATGAATAGCGAATAGCGAGCGAAGTTATTGAACGGGCGAGCGATTGTAAAACAACTCCGTTAGATGGCGCTTGTTCAACAAAACACCTAATACAACGTGTATCTGCTAATACTCAAAACCTCACACTACACTTAGTAAAATAATTGCTAATTACCATCATAAACTATAAAACTATTTATTTATGTGCGTTACTGCGGCGACATAGGGATTACCAATAGACAGCTAAGATATCATTGTAAAGCACTTTGAGGTTTTATCACGGTGGATTTCGCAATTGTAGTAGGCGGGTTTGAGCCAATATTAAGAGTGACAAAGGTTGTGATTAGATGCGAGTTTAGTTTGTAGTGACTTATGATAAACATTGAAATTAAAATGACAAACAACATCAAGCTCGTAGCTGGAAAGAATGGTTGCCCAAGTAACCGGCCAGTATTAACAACCCTAAATATTGAAAAAGGTAAACAACCTCTAGCGATGCGATATGTACATTGTTGTGTTGCAAGTACAGTGGAATAGGCTTGTAAAAAGATAATTAATCATGTTGATTTGAATAGAAATATTACTCCCATCAAGATATAGCTCAATCGATTCTACTCTCGATTCTGAATAGGCGGTTTTCATATTTTTAGTGTTAAGTGGTACACGGTGTATTTCAACTATTGCGCAATTTAGTTAGGTATAAACAATGATATATCTGTCTCTCTCTAAATCAGATGTGGAAACACGTGTGAGGGGAAGGCATCTTTTGCTGAGAAAACGTGAACTTTAATTCGTAAAGCGTATGGGTGTAAACAAAGCACTTATGATCTTTCTCTTTGGAGCCGATACATCAAACAAAAGCGCCTGCAGGTGCGTCTTCGAGGCTTGTCCACTTCCGGAAGAGAATTGTATCCGATTGTTTTTCAGTTACTACGAAATGTAAACTTTAAAGTGTTTTTATTACGATTCATAACCGAACGATTCGCTATGTAATTTAGGTATAAACAAAGATTCTGCACCTGTCAGGTGCGTGCCCATTACCAGGAAGAGACGACAAACAAAGCCGCCACCACAGAGCTTAATTTAGATAGAAGAAACAAATTCATATATTTATAGGGGCCGAGCGTGTCAAATTTTGTACTGAAGTTGATTCTTGCCTGTAATTTTAAATGTGTCTCAGGCTCTTGAACGTCACGTAACGGGGCATTTTTTATGTTTTGGTTGACTTTAACTTACAAGGGTTGACGGCCGAAGGCTGCAAGCTGTGAGTGGGGATGGACAGCTCGGTGAATTTCGCTGAGTTCGTTTGGCACGCTGGGTGGATACGTTTGCGTGATATATGGCGTGTATGACATCTGTGGCCGCCACAGGTGATGCCGCAGCTGCACTGGCTGGACCCTTTAAATAGCTCCGGGAGCATTGTTTTGATTCATTATTTTTCGAGCATCAGGGACCGACAGTCGACTCTGGCCTAAAGTGTAAATTGTTTTAAATAGCGGGGAACCTCTGCCCAAATTTCTAAGTGTTTGATTTTATTGTGAATAAAATCTATGTTTTATTCTCGTAAAGTCAGCATTTGGGATAAGTGCTTAGAGTTGTTTAGCTCTGGTACTAATGGGTAGTGATTTCTGCTAAGTTTAAGTTATGTTTTACTAGAAGTATTGAAAGTTAGTGAGTGTTTACTTTATTCATGCCGTCTATCGTTTGGTTTTGTGGGGAACATATGTTCTTTTCAGAGCTTGATTTTGGATGGTAGATTCCGATTCGGTGGTGCAGGTTTATTGTCTTGTGCTATTGAGTTGGAATTTATGTGAGTGAAGTGAGCCGCTAACGATTCGGTTCTTCTTGTCAGTTTCAATGTTATTGTGATAATCAAATTTAATGGTTAAAGTAAATAATACCTAATCAATTCAAATTAAGTGAAGAATATTTAATTATAAAGCCAGATCGCTGCCCAGACAGACAGTTTGTTTAGCCTTGCATCGATTAACCTAGCGGCTGTTAAACTATTGATGCAAGGAGGTCCGTAGTTTTACCAATACAGAGGGTTAAATTGGCATTTTTCTCTTTACCAACATAGAAAAATGAAAAATCTCTCCCTCCCTGGTTCTTCAATGCCCAGCTGTTAGCCTAGAGCGAGGACATTATATGTGTCATTTGGAGTAATCCAAGCTCGTTCAAAGCGGCAGTATTTGAAGGCCTTGTATATTTATTGTCATAAGTATATATCATATACACAATAGGGAACTATCCTACCCGATTGCCTCCCTGTCCACGGACGCCTGCATCGGGGGGGATAAATACACAGACTTATAGGGTTTGTTTTCTTCAGTCTAGTCTGCTGAACTCTAGCGTAGTCAGTTTAGGTATACACCGCGTATGTCCTAAAACTCTGGGTCCATGGTGAGTACGAACAGAGTTTTTATCGTTTAGAGTAGGGAACTTTCAGTCTAGTAGGGTAGAATCACACACATTGATAGGTAGGGAAATAAAATAAAGTTCTGTATAAAAACCTATTTTATTTAATAACTAAAAATAAATTAAATTCAAGATCTAAAATCATTGTGAACAAAATTACTGGGTGTTAGAAGGTATTTTATAAATAATATCGTGTGTTTATTCTTGGTATAAAGAAACTTCAATATCATATTTATTATCAGTGTGGAAAAGCTTTGAGTTATTACTGTTTAATTCATCTAAGTGTAATTTGTAATTGTGGTAGCAATTTCTGATTCTTCATGTGACAGCGATCATTGAGTGTTAGCTGGGGTTTGTTTAGGGACCAGTGGCATGCGGGCGCCGTCCACTGATGGGAAGCCGAAAACTCCGAGGAGTGATTAAGCTTACTTTTCTTGGGTTTTCAATTGGAAGCTTCTTACTCGATGTATCGTTGAAACAGTGAAAGGGTCGAGAAGTTATGGTCTATTAGCAGTATTGGGGAAAGAGGGGATTAGCTAGGGAAAAGAAACAAAATAAAATAAAAAGGGGGGTTAGTTCATAGATAGATAGCCCTTCTGGTTTGGCATAGGATTCTCAACAGAGCAGTTTGGTTGAGATGAGGAGTTTCAAACCACAACGCAAGCTTCGAGCCCAATTGAAACTACTAATAGGGCGTAGTGGATGATTACTAAAATATTTTTTATATTATTTACCATTTATAAACCAAAATTATGAATAAAATGTCTGGCGCCTATAGGTAAGTACAGAAAAGTTTTTTTCTGTTCAAGTTCGTATGTTACTTTGCTCGCGCATCTTTCACAGGCGTTATTTAGCTTTAACATAATCTCCACGTCTTTTGCCTATTCGTCCAAGTTAACGTAATTTTCACAAAATTATGCTGAGTTTTAATTAATGGGTTAAGTTATAATTAATCATATGAGTCCAATAGTCGTATCTACTTCGCATTAAAGAGTTTGGGTTGTTATGGTTCATATCGAGGGGTCCTTCTACTACCATTAGACGATCACAAGGCCAAATCTACGGGGTATTTTTAAAGGATGGTTAGTTGTAAGAATGTATAGTCAAGTAAGTAAGTAAATAAGTGAGTGGGTGCGGAAGTTCGGTACAATTTTGGATAGGCCGTAACCAGGATGTGAGGTATTACCATAGGGTTTTCTTTTAATTACATGAGGTATATTTCATATACATTACAATACTAAACAGTAGCTTTTTTAGTTATAATTGTGAGTGTGTTTGGTGGGGCGTCTCGCGTTGTCGTTTGGTGGGATGCTTTGCCGAGGACACTCACATTTTGTTGTTCGTGAAGCGGAGTGCGAGTGACTTTGACTATTGGACTCTAATTCCTTATTAAATATTTGTCAGATAGTCAATCACAAAATATTGACATGCCTTGAAGTGCAAACTCTGACAAATATCATCTAATGCATACAGTTGAGGGTTGAGTGAAAAGCAAACACTTGCATACCTTTAATTAAAAATAAACATAATTATATATGAAATCCACATTATTATTTTACAACTTAAACTTTTATTATATATTCAATATTCTAGTCTTAATAATGTAAGGTAGTGCTTTGGTCATATTGCTATTCGAAGTACATCTGTTGTCTGTCTTTTGCTGGCATAGTCTTCTTCATCGGTCATCAAAAGTTAGTCGGCCATTGTAAAACTCAGGAACCATTCTTTATTCTTCTAACTGCTTCTAGTTATCTGAAAATAGAGATAAATATGCATTAGTTAGTTGTAGGAACCTTTTACATTTCAATTTAAGTGGTTTTATCTAAGTAGGCATAGATATAAGTAGGTATAGGCATAGAATATTTACAATAGTACAACTATAGGTTAGCAATATCTGTAGGATGCCATATACCTAAAAATCAGTCATGTACATACATGAGTTCCTTATTTTAAATAGCAGGGGGTGAGGCATTTCAAAACATTAGTACAATTTGCCAAAGTAGGAAATGGTTACAAGTAGATCAGCGGTAAACAAGATATGTCTAGTGGTCTAAAGATATGGGGGTGAAAGTCTACCCTATTGACAGCTGTAATGTCCTAGGGGCATTATATTTCATATTTAAATACTTAATGTCTTATTTATCATAGCTAGGAAACAATTGAATGGGGGTGAACATTTCCATAATCACTACACAGATTATTTTGGAAATTCACTACAGGAGCGCCAATATATCATAATTTCAACTAGTTCTGTTATTGTTATGGAGTAGTATTCACAATAATATTTTATTTCTTCCCTTGCCCAAGCAAGAAAGATGAGATGTGTACATACACACATGTACAGTAAGCCATACTACGACTTAGGGTTTTTTCAAACAATTTTTATGTCATTTCTCTAACAGTAGGCTATACATGTACTTATCTACGGCTAGAATAAGCTAAAGTAAGAGTAGTTTTAGTCTAAGGAAGTATTTAAGTACCTAATATTAAGCTTAGCAACACATTTGTAATTTTCCTTGTATCGGGGTAGACAACGGTAGACAGTTGTCATGATGATCATATGGGCCAGTAATATGGCAGCATTCTTCACATTCTAGAAGTGGAAGGGGTTCATTTTGTAGTCTGTAAAGCAAAACAGAGTAGGATATTAGATTATAGAAGGAATAGGCTAGGTAGTTATAGATTTTTAAGAATTTCAATTTTTTAGTATACAGTTTCCAAGGAACTATTGATGATCAGTCAATGAGACATCTTGACTTGGAGATTGGGTATCCACTCAAAGGAATATCTTAGCACCATTTTCAACAGAATTTCAACTATACATTTATGGGAATATACACAGGAAATATTAGATTTCTTGGAGTACAAGTAAGCTGTATGTACCAAACTTCTCTCCGAGTCTGTCTGAGTAACTTTGACTTCTAAAGTATACCTGGGTGTTTAATTAGGTCATAAATAAGTTATCTAGATTTAGTTTAACTGGTTTAGAGTAGAATAGTGTTAGCTGACAGGATTAGAATACTATATTTAATGCTGAAAATATTATTCTTGGGAAGATATCCGTCTGTCTTGAGCGGCAAACATGAGTAAAATTTATATAGATATACACAGTTAAAATAAGGATTTGCGATATATTAAGGTCAGGTCTAGGCACAAGTTTAGCAGTATAAAAGTAGGTACTTACTTTGAAAGTTAGTCATCACTCATCGCCATCAGGAATATCTTTATCACATTGTAATATTGCCAGTTTCATTCCATAATCCCATCAAGTACCAAGAGAACATTTCAGTGGGTAGTAAACTTGCTGAAAAACAAACAAACTTGTAAATATCATTCATTGAAACAGAGCAAAGTAGGTTCACTTAGTATCCATTATTTTAGAAGCATAAAGAGTAAGTTTAAGTAACAGGTTTTATAGATAATCGGTCTTAGGGGAAAGTAGTGCAAATAATAGTCTGTTACTATAAGTTCCAAGTAGGTCTGGGATCTTACCTTCCTTGCAAAGTTGCTTTTCGAGTAGGCAACTTAATTCACTTTGTCAGTGGAGGCATACCTCTTTAAGACATCTTTTGTATGGCTGTATGTTCATTAGATTGTGAATTTGAGCACTAGATTTTCTATTATCGTGATGAGAAACACAGTAAAACACATGTCAAGGTTCCAATGCATTCATATCCTCCAACGCGGTCGTTCATATTGTTTATAAATAGAGTTATGTCAATTTCATAACCTCAATTTCGAAGATCACAATTTACATTATAATTCGGATTTTTAGTTTGATAAAACAGAATCACTTTGTCGTCAGCATCATTTGAGAGCAACGAGTATCTAGGGCAATGATTTCTTTGTATTTTCTTATTTCGTCTACTCTTGCATTTTCTTGCAAAAATTACAAAATGGCGTATACGCTGTATGAATGGCGGAAGATCGGCGTCGGCGCTGTTTCGATTTGTCATTTGTTTAAGCAGATTTAAAAATGACGCGGTTATTTAAGTAATTCTAATTGAAGATCACGCGATTAATGGCTAGTTTAAAGAAAAACAAAAGCATTGTCGTTCCAAGAAAATAATATTAAGACACATTGAAGTCAACGGAAGTTAGTACCGATCTGATATTGCCATAAGTCAAATTATGTCCCATTAATCGGGCGTAAAATGAAATATTTCTTCATTGTAGAAATTAGAAATCATACTTTGTCATGATTTCATTAAAAACGGCATACCATACCGAAAAGTACCTAATTTCGAGAAGTATTTACCTATTTTAAATTTTACGATTGAAATCTTGAACTTCCGCAATCGAAACTACTTTTTAACTACGGATGTCTGACATAGATGGCGCGCAACAATGATTCTCTTCTTCGACTTTTTTGATCGTAAAATATAGATGTCGTTAGTAGTCACGAAAAATGTCGATAAGTTCGTGTAGTTTGACGTTTTCAAAACAAACAAAAGCCGGCTAATTTGAGGTTAGTTTGGATAAATTACGGTTTTGTGAAGAAAGTAATGTGATTTAGTTCAAATTCAGTGAATATGTGTTTATTTTATCTGTACAAATGGTTGGTAGCGTTATTTCCCTGTCGCGAGAGGCAAAAGTGTGTGTAAAAAGTGTAAAGTGACGACCCGTTTACAACCAAAACTTGTGTTTGACGATTGTTCTAAATAAAAATGCAGATTGTGTGTTAGAAGGAAGTATTTAAAATAATTATTATTTAGCATCAGTGAAGTGCAATGGTCAAAAGTGGTGTTCAGTGTCTAAAATTCTGCAAGAAAAGTGAACAAAGCAAGTGAGTACAAATACAAACAAATATTACCTAGTATTTAGTCGAAACAGTGATTGATTTGGTATGGTTTTTAGAAACTGATTGTATATGACATTTTATTACATATTATTCCTTCTTATTACATACAATTTTATGGAAATAGTGCGCTGAAATCACTTCAAATTTCAACAATATTGATTATTTTAGGTTTCGAATGTGTTTTGTATCTTAGAGAAAAGTTTAAATCGTGATATGAGTATTCATTACATATTATTTCATGTTCGTGAATTAAGTAAAACAAAATGTTTTGAGTGAACATCAGTAATGTAAAAATTCATAATTGGGAGTTTAATACCTTCGTCCGTTAGTTCTATTTGATTGCTAAATTCGATCCTTTTTCATAATTTGTTCGTAGCTCAAGTAGTATAGGGGCGGACTAATGTATGGGACAGTTCATGCAGGGGTGGGTGTTCGAATCTTACTTTTGCTTCACTTTTTGTAATTTTCATTTTGAAATCCTATTCTATAATACTTTGTTTTTATAATTACGACTTTGATTTGTTTATTGTTTTGAAAAAAAAATAGATAGTGATTTTTTTCGTAAATTATGTTAAAAAGAACTGAAGGAAGGTGGTTTTCACAACAAGGTTTTAGCGAGTAGTTAATATTACTAATGTGGTATTTCATTAGTTACAATTCAAGTGAGAGATATTTTTGGAAAACTGGAAGTAGGTATTGCTCAAAAACTTGCCATTGATTGGATAAATAAGGACTAGTCAACTTTGGAGATGAAGAAAATATTGATTGGTTTCAAGTTATTTGCTGCATTCAAGCATAAGTGACTGGATCTTCTGCGGTTATCTTAGTTGTGGTCAAGTTTGCAGCGTGTCTTCAAGAAGAGACTTCATGTTATCCTGAGTTATGACACCGATTGAGAAGAGAATAGATAGGAAAATTTTGAAATACCTACTTATCTGGAACCAGGAGCACTGGAAATTGTTTCTAAGAGCCCTATGCCTCTAATGAGGAACAACAGGATCTAATCATCATCATCATAACTATCTACTCAAGAACGTAAGAAGAAAAAAAAAATGGGGAAGAAGATAAGTTAGCTGGTCTCCTAGCTGCATGCTGTACCTATTCAAGATAAATGACTGGATTTCCTGTTGTAACATTAAAATCTACAGCATACCTTCGAAAGGACTATACAACTTCTTGGACTATGGATATCATCTGAAGAAATTTATAAGTAGGTACTTATGTACTTATGTTAGGTAGTAGTATTGTTTTCCTATGTTAATAAATAATAGAATAATATTGTTCCTAACGGGTGGGCAATGCGCATACGACCTCGGGCGGACCGTTTGCCTATTTGCCACCAACGTTATATAAATATATATGTAATTAACCTGTTGTTTTTTATAACCTATCTCTGCCATTTTTAGTTTCTTTTTCGTTCAGGTCCATTGTTTGCTGGGAGTGATGCTGGGACTGGGCTGGTTTCGTGTGCTCAGCCTACCCCTTTTTGTGAAGTGCGGGTGTGATTGCATGTATGTATGTATGTTGACCCAAACCTATCCTCTTCACAATACATATATTTAGAGCGAATATTTCACGTATCTTAAATTTCGAATTTGCGGAAAAGCGGTATGCGCTTATCTTTACTTAAAGTTTCATATCATGTTTACAGTTTCATGTTGTATTTCCACAATCTTTTCCACATTATAAAAAATATAATTAAGTATGTATGCATGTTAATTCAGTCTTTTGGTGTATTAAATATTATTTGACCGAGTATTGACTTGTGATATTTGTTGACGAATAAGAGACAAATATCTGGGCGACCGAGCTTCGCTCGGTTCTGTTTTAATATATCACGTCTTTAGATACAGGATAAAAAAAAAAAACTTATAAATACAAAAACAAAAAAGGGGCAAAAAACAGGAGCTTAACTTCTGGCCGGGATTCGAAGCCCTGACGCCTGCGGTCTGTCTGCGTGCATTGGACCGATCTCGTGCGGCTGAGCTGGGCGGAGTCGATGCGCGCGCGGCGAAATTAACGACCATATTTTACGTTTACTAACGCGAAAGAGGGAGTCATGAAAGCTCGAAAGTTCGCGTTTTCCGGGATCTTGGGCTACGCTAGATCGATTTTTCACCCCCGAGGGACCCCACATGACAAATTTCAGCGAAATCGTTAGAGCGGTTTCCGAGATCGTCGGTGTATATAAATGAATATCAATGATCATATTAATAAATAAATAAATAGATGTACGGGAATTGCTCGTTTAAAAGTATAAGATTTGTATGGCTAAAAAAAAAAAAGGAGAAATAGAGACAACAGTCTATATATTAGTAGGTAGAGAACTATGTTATTATCTTTGTGTATTGGAAAACTTTTATTTATTTGATATTTTTGCAAATAGAGGTTTTGTATTTAACCAAGTTGGACCTTCATATATTTCATACTTTTTCTTTGGGACTATACTTTCACCTTGGCAAGATAATGATTACATTTTTCATAGTTTTTTTATTACCTTTCCTGCATATTAAATTAACTATGTAGTTTTCATCATGTTTCCATAGTACTTAGGTACAGTTGCGCACGGGCATAGGCGAAGATGTGGAGGAATCGTCCTACCGGGGGATTAACAGAGTTTTTGGTGACATATTTTACTTCTATCTTTTACATTTATTTTTATATGTTTATGTGTCTATATATGTGTGTAACTCGGGCCATGAGAGCGTTGCGGGCTGGAGTATTTTAGTTGCTCTGGCGGACCGTTGCGATTTGACTTAAACCAGTTGGCGATATTTGATTTCGCCCCACATTACACAAAGTACTTTAACGTTTTAATGAAATAACAGCAGCGGGGAATTCGGAATTTATAATTGGATAACATACGTTTAGTAATTATAAAAAAAAAATGAATAGAAGACCACATAAAGTTAGATTATTCCTATTTTATGACAGGGTAGAATGGGGTAGGATGGGATAGGTAAACTTTTAAAAATATTATGTAGTAATTTTTTTCCATCTTATTATTTATTTTGATTACTTTTAAAAGTTCTGGCTGTCTTTAGAAGTCGTGTGAAAGCGTGAATGAGGAGGATTGATTGTGTGTATGTGTACAAGTTAGAGATGATGAATGCTTACAGGTGTATGAGAGTTTGTGAATGGCTGGATTTGATGGATGTTAGATAAGAAGGATGTCTCCAATTTATTTTTATGGTATGAGTGGATTGATAGAGACAGACAGGGCTTGAAAGTGGTCAAAACTAGGTTGGTCGGAACTTGCAGGGGAAAATACAACGGGGGGGAATTCTGGGAACACATTAGCCATAAAATTCTTATTGGTTAGGTTAAAATCCAATGGATTCGACCCATTTCAAAGGGTAGTATTTTGTGGTTACTACTTCACAAGGTATGACAACTCGAACGAAATCCACACACCTCATCTTGAATGGGATGCATTTGACATCTGACATATATAAGAGCCATAATCGTCTGGTGAGAACGAGGCTCTTATTACTAATTGTTTATCTGTTATGAGTTCAAAGATGTGAAGTTTAGTATCATCAAATAATTTTGTCATTTGTTCCAATAATTCTATAGCTTCGGCAAAAGTGTTATTGTACCATATTGAGGTACGTGCTTGTCATTTAAGGTTTGTTTATATATAATAAAAAAAAACACACTCGAACAAGCCTTAAGTCGATTTATCCTATTCAAGTATGAGACATGCGCCAAGACATGTGACTGGGGGTGGTTAAGTAGAGAAATTGGTTTGAGTTTCGACAGTGGAAATTGAAGGCTTTGGTCTTACAAGGAAGGATCAAAAGGTTTCTTCGTATCTGCATGAGAAGTTTTTGTGATTCTCATTGGAATTACTAGCAGGAGGGTAATAATTCTGGTCCAACAGTGTGGATGGAAGGAAAATTCGCCGCGACCAGGGGATGAGCTAGCAAAAACGGGTTAATAGGACCTAACAGATTCACAACCTGTTATCTCTGGCAGAGAGAAGTGGCTGGGATCATGGTTCTCAGGGTTCACTGTCGAGATTCTGATAGACTGATTTTAAAACTGAGCCATTGGCAGTCGCATAGTATTGGAAAACACACTACATGTTTAGAAATGGGAGGGACATTTTCGACCAAACTAGAGATAGGTATATATTTTTCTTTTTATTTACATTCATGGTATTGGTTCTTTGTATACAAGAAGCTGATTTATAGAATAGATTAAGTTTATTTCATGGATGACGCTTGTGATCCATTAAATTAACTGAATCGGGGGTGAAACTGTAACTGAACAACTTCATCTAGTTATAAATAAGAAACATTACAAGTAACAAATGGTTTAAATTGATGATTAAATGTAACTTTGTATCTATTTATTCATATAAAAGTATGTCAGAATTCGAATGAATTAAATAGTTACACAAAAATAATCAGCGTGTTATCGTCTATTGAAATTAGCGCCATCTTTCAGCAAATACTAAACATTAAGAACTACTGAGAGACGTACATGAATAGCGAATAGCGAGCGAAGTTATTGAACGGGCGAGCGATTGTAAAACAACTCCGTTAGATGGCGCTTGTTCAACAAAACACCTAATACAACGTGTATCTGCTAATACTCAAAACCTCACACTACACTTAGTAAAATAATTGCTAATTACCATCATAAACTATAAAACTATTTATTTATGTGCGTTACTGCGGCGACATAGGGATTACCAATAGACAGCTAAGATATCATTGTAAAGCACTTTGAGGTTTTATCACGGTGGATTTCGCAATTGTAGTAGGCGGGTTTGAGCCAATATTAAGAGTGACAAAGGTTGTGATTAGATGCGAGTTTAGTTTGTAGTGACTTATGATAAACATTGAAATTAAAATGACAAACAACATCAAGCTCGTAGCTGGAAAGAATGGTTGCCCAAGTAACCGGCCAGTATTAACAACCCTAAATATTGAAAAAGGTAAACAACCTCTAGCGATGCGATATGTACATTGTTGTGTTGCAAGTACAGTGGAATAGGCTTGTAAAAAGATAATTAATCATGTTGATTTGAATAGAAATATTACTCCCATCAAGATATAGCTCAATCGATTCTACTCTCGATTCTGAATAGGCGGTTTTCATATTTTTAGTGTTAAGTGGTACACGGTGTATTTCAACTATTGCGCAATTTAGTTAGGTATAAACAATGATATATCTGTCTCTCTCTAAATCAGATGTGGAAACACGTGTGAGGGGAAGGCATCTTTTGCTGAGAAAACGTGAACTTTAATTCGTAAAGCGTATGGGTGTAAACAAAGCACTTATGATCTTTCTCTTTGGAGCCGATACATCAAACAAAAGCGCCTGCAGGTGCGTCTTCGAGGCTTGTCCACTTCCAGGAAGAGAATTGTATCCGATTGTTTTTCAGTTACTACGAAATGTAAACTTTAAAGTGTTTTTATTACGATTCATAACCGAACGATTCGCTATGTAATTTAGGTATAAACAAAGATTCTGCACCTGTCAGGTGCGTGCCCATTACCAGGAAGAGACGACAAACAAAGCCGCCACCACAGAGCTTAATTTAGATAGAAGAAACAAATTCATATATTTATAGGGGCCGAGCGTGTCAAATTTTGTACTGAAGTTGATTCTTGCCTGTAATTTTAAATGTGTCTCAGGCTCTTGAACGTCACGTAACGGGGCATTTTTTATGTTTTGGTTGACTTTAACTTACAAGGGTTGACGGCCGAAGGCTGCAAGCTGTGAGTGGGGATGGACAGCTCGGTGAATTTCGCTGAGTTCGTTTGGCACGCTGGGTGGATACGTTTGCGTGATATATGGCGTGTATGACATCTGTGGCCGCCACAGGTGATGCCGCAGCTGCACTGGCTGGACCCTTTAAATAGCTCCGGGAGCATTGTTTTGATTCATTATTTTTCGAGCATCAGGGACCGACAGTCGACTCTGGCCTAAAGTGTAAATTGTTTTAAATAGCGGGGAACCTCTGCCCAAATTTCTAAGTGTTTGATTTTATTGTGAATAAAATCTATGTTTTATTCTCGTAAAGTCAGCATTTGGGATAAGTGCTTAGAGTTGTTTAGCTCTGGTACTAATGGGTAGTGATTTCTGCTAAGTTTAAGTTATGTTTTACTAGAAGTATTGAAAGTTAGTGAGTGTTTACTTTATTCATGCCGTCTATCGTTTGGTTTTGTGGGGAACATATGTTCTTTTCAGAGCTTGATTTTGGATGGTAGATTCCGATTCGGTGGTGCAGGTTTATTGTCTTGTGCTATTGAGTTGGAATTTATGTGAGTGAAGTGAGCCGCTAACGATTCGGTTCTTCTTGTCAGTTTCAATGTTATTGTGATAATCAAATTTAATGGTTAAAGTAAATAATACCTAATCAATTCAAATTAAGTGAAGAATATTTAATTATAAAGCCAGATCGCTGCCCAGACAGACAGTTTGTTTAGCCTTGCATCGATTAACCTAGCGGCTGTTAAACTATTGATGCAAGGAGGTCCGTAGTTTTACCAATACAGAGGGTTAAATTGGCATTTTTCTCTTTACCAACATAGAAAAATGAAAAATCTCTCCCTCCCTGGTTCTTCAATGCCCAGCTGTTAGCCTAGAGCGAGGACATTATATGTGTCATTTGGAGTAATCCAAGCTCGTTCAAAGCGGCAGTATTTGAAGGCCTTGTATATTTATTGTCATAAGTATATATCATATACACAATAGGGAACTATCCTACCCGATTGCCTCCCTGTCCACGGACGCCTGCATCGGGGGGGGATAAATACACAGACTTATAGGGTTTGTTTTCTTCAGTCTAGTCTGCTGAACTCTAGCGTAGTCAGTTTAGGTATACACCGCGTATGTCCTAAAACTCTGGGTCCATGGTGAGTACGAACAGAGTTTTTATCGTTTAGAGTAGGGAACTTTCAGTCTAGTAGGGTAGAATCACACACATTGATAGGTAGGGAAATAAAATAAAGTTCTGTATAAAAACCTATTTTATTTAATAACTAAAAATAAATTAAATTCAAGATCTAAAATCATTGTGAACAAAATTACTGGGTGTTAGAAGGTATTTTATAAATAATATCGTGTGTTTATTCTTGGTATAAAGAAACTTCAATATCATATTTATTATCAGTGTGGAAAAGCTTTGAGTTATTACTGTTTAATTCATCTAAGTGTAATTTGTAATTGTGGTAGCAATTTCTGATTCTTCATGTGACAGCGATCATTGAGTGTTAGCTGGGGTTTGTTTAGGGACCAGTGGCATGCGGGCGCCGTCCACTGATGGGAAGCCGAAAACTCCGAGGAGTGATTAAGCTTACTTTTCTTGGGTTTTCAATTGGAAGCTTCTTACTCGATGTATCGTTGAAACAGTGAAAGGGTCGAGAAGTTATGGTCTATTAGCAGTATTGGGGAAAAGGGGGGATTAGCTAGGGAAAAGAAACAAAATAAAATAAAAAGGGGGGTTAGTTCATAGATAGATAGCCCTTCTGGTTTGGCATAGGATTCTCAACAGAGCAGTTTGGTTGAGATGAGGAGTTTCAAACCACAACGCAAGCTTCGAGCCCAATTGAAACTACTAATAGGGCGTAGTGGATGATTACTAAAATATTTTTTATATTATTTACCATTTATAAACCAAAATTATGAATAAAATGTCTGGCGCCTATAGGTTTTTTCTGTTCAAGTTCGTATGTTACTTTGCTCGCGCATCTTTCACAGGCGTTATTTAGCTTTAACATAATCTCCACGTCTTTTGCCTATTCGTCCAAGTTAACGTAATTTTCACAAAATTATGCTGAGTTTTAATTAATGGGTTAAGTTATAATTAATCATATGAGTCCAATAGTCGTATCTACTTCGCATTAAAGAGTTTGGGTTGTTATGGTTCATATCGAGGGGTCCTTCTACTACCATTAGACGATCACAAGGCCAAATCTACGGGGTATTTTTAAAGGATGGTTAGTTGTAAGAATGTATAGTCAAGTAAGTAAGTAAATAAGTGAGTGGGTGCGGAAGTTCGGTACAACCACCCAAGGAACCACTATGCCACAGATTAATAATAAGTTACTAACGTATGTAAACTATGCCAAGTTTCAGAGCTTAACCAAAAAGTGCAGGGTGTTGTGCAATAGCATCTCCACCATTATAATTGGTACGGTAGACTTAATGAATGAAAAATATTGAAAATGTAAATTTACTACATTTTCATTGATACCTACTTTTTTTTAAAGATAAGCAAATTTTGACTTGATACGTACAGTCGACTACAAAGAGATGTATCCACTTTTTCACCTTCATCATCATCATCATCATCATATCAGCCGAAAGACGTCCACTGCTGGACATAGGCCTCCCCCAAAGAATGCCACAATGACCTGTCCTGCGCCACCCGCATCCAGCGGACTCCTGCGACCTTCACCAGGTCATCAGTCCACCTTGTTAGGGGCCTACCCACGGTTCGCCTTCCGGTACGCGGTCGCCACTCGAGAACCTTTCCGCCCCAACGGCCATCGGTTCTACGTGCAATGTGCCCCGCCCACTGCCACTTAAGTTTAGCGATTCGGAGGGCTATATCGGTTACTTTGGTTGTGTTGCGGATGGTCTCATTTCTGATACGATCTCGCAAAGAGACTCCTAGCATAGCCCTCTCCATTGCCCTTTGGGTGACCTTGAGCTTTCTTATGAGGCCCATTGTAAGCGATTACGTTTCAGTACCGTATGTCATCACTGGCAACACACACTGATCAAACACTTTCGTCTTCAGACACTGCGGAATATTGGACGAAAAGACGTATCGTAGCTTCCCGAACGCTGCCCAACCGAGTCGGATTCGACGATTAACCTCTTTCTCGAAGTTGGACCTACCTAATTGGATAACTTGTCCTAGGTATATATAATCGTCTACAACTTCGAGTGTAAAGCCTCCAATTGTAACGGGAACTTTTTCACCTTATTACAATCAAGCGCGGATCCAGCTTCGTGCCCAGGGGGGGGGTCACGTGGTAAAGGCCCAGGCCTCAGGCGAGGTTCACGTGGTCTATTTGTATGGCCAACCTAGGCTCCAGGGGGGGGGGGTCATGACCCCCATGACCCCCCCCCCTGGATCCGCGCATGATTACAATGCAATAAGGTGAAAAAGTGGATATATCTCTTTGTAGTCGACTGTACAATGTCAACATTTTCAACGTGAAATTATTTGCTACGGGCTACGACGGTTTAAGTGCGTTTTCACATTATTCGATCCGGTATCGTATGTAGGACCCATAGTCCCATACCCACAGAATTAGATTTAGATAGAAGAAACGAGTTCATTTATTTGTATGGCGGCCGAGCGTGTCAGATTTTGTACTGAAGTTGTTACTTGCCTGTGATTTTAAATATGTCTCAGGCCCTTGAGTGTTGATAAGTTTTATGTTGTTGCAATTAAATATCATGTAACGAGGCATTTTTAATGTTTTTGTTGACTTCAACTTACAAAAATTGACGCCCGAAAGCTGCAAGCTGCGATTAAAGACGGACAACTCAGTGGATTTCACTGAGTTCATTTGACACGCTACTAAGTAGATACGTTTGCTTGATCTATGGTTCTGGTTGGTTGGTTTATGGTGGTGGCCTTCTTGAGCTTACCGTGGGCCTCAGTCAATCTGTGTAAGAATGTCCTATAATATTTATTATTTATTTATTTATTTATGGTTTATATGACATCTGTGCCCATACCCCATATATTTAAGCCTCCACATTTGATTTTTGTCATTGAAATGGATAATGTTAAAACGCACGTCTGACATAGGAAAAGCTTGAAGAGTTATTTGGAACGCAACTCATACTCAAATTTCGTCACTGAATATTTTTTTATTCATGACAAATGCACGCGCTTCTTATCGCACACTGCTATCAGCCGGCGTATCATGCTTCCAATTTTATCACTTATCTGCGTGGATAAAGCATCCGTCACGTTCTGGCAAGTACGTCAGTGCGAGAGTGACAGGTGTCTTATCCACACAGATAAGTGATAAAATTGAAAGCACGATACGCCGGCAGGCCACTTTTCGAGTGCACCACTTATCCACATAGTCTCCAGCTTGGCGCTTGAGGTGATCTTATCTAAAAATGGCCTATCTGCGGTCTACCCACAATGATCTTGCCAATATCGGCAATATCCAATATCAATACCTATCTAATATGACGGCGATAACACATTTATATTTTGCTTGCTGTAAAATCTTCGCTGGTTGAATCAAATTGAATGTCAACAGTTACCTACATGATAATTAATTAGAATTAAATGGAATTATTATTATTAAATGAATAAAATTGAAAATTTAATTGCGAAAATAAATAACTTAACCTAACGAAGACAGGATCAAAAATCAGGGTGATATTTGAACGGTTTCGTAACACTAGCTTATACCTATTTTGCGATCAATTGGACCTTCGTGCCTACAGTTTTTGGTTACATTTTGTACTAGTAGTAAAATGCTGACAAAAAAAACCATTTCTCTATATTTATTTTTATCAACCATCTAAATAGTCCATGACATTTGTATTGAACTCATTAAATTACCATTCCTACACGTGCAAACTCAGGTTCCGGACAGAAGGGTTTTCTTTGTCTATTCCTTTGTTGTCAAACACGACTTGATACAAGGATTGGTCATAACATAAATCATCATAGTTACAAGCTTCGTCACTGAAACATGCTGAATAACAGTTATTATATTGTCATTAACACTTACGTGATTTTCCAAGACTAAAGGATACTTATATTTCAAGTATAATAAGGTCTTTATTTTTCAAAATTCTAGCAGAAGTTCTAAAGAAATGATCCTTATCCTTAATGCTCATCACTACATACAATCAAACAATCATACATACTATAAAACAAAGTCACTTCCCGCTGTCTGTCTGACTGTTTGTCCCTACTCCCTACCTACATGTCTTGGATCTTTAAAACCACGCAACTTTTTATTATTATATCATTATAAATGGGCTTATGGCCACATAATAACGGCGAAGACGTGGTCTCCGATGGAGCAAGCTCGCCCAGAAGGCCTGTTCACCCTTGATTTGATGCGATTTTAATGCAATTTTTTAATAGATATAGACTGATTAAAGAGGAAGGTTTATATGTATAATACTCGTGTGAAGCCGAGACTGTTGAAGTATAAGTTGTTAGCGAAGTTGAAATACCCTTTAGACAAAGAAAGCCACATATAACACCTACAAGTGAACAGCGACGAAAGCTTTCACAAGCTTGCCATCGGTATTGATATCCCTTATATGTTCCGAGAAATTGTATGGAAACATGTTTGCAGGAAAACAAAGGAGGTGAATCATAGGGTAAAAGGCTAGACGTCAAACAGTTTACGTGGTAAAGTGCATTAGGATAATTTAGAAAGCGGTGTTGGTTTCAAAATCGATAACGTTTTCTTTGAATTTCAAACTTTGAAAACTATAAGCTACAGACTACTCATTTCAACTTCCCTATTAGTATTTTTAGTTATTAGAATACATAGAATTGTTTCCGTGGTATTGCTGATCTATCATCAGTATCAAAAAGTTTAGTTAGTTAGATTTTTAGATGTAGGCAGTCTGTTAAACATATCGACGGTGGAAAGGAAGAACCACTTAAGCGACATTTTGGTCGAAAATGAGTTATATATATCATTGGAATCAGCGTTTTTTTCTGCGTCGTTTGAATTGGGTTTCACGGCGATCCGATGACTTATATGTCGCTTAAAGTAATTCACGGATGAGGTCTGTATTTGAAAAACCACCCCTTATGCGACACACAATTTGAATAAAATATTATCTGTGTCACTTAAAACCTACTCCAATATTACCACAGTCGTATAAACTATTTTTAAAAAGAGTTCGTTTCCGATGTAATGTCCCTTAATTGATTATTCCGGGCACATATATCTTGAATTCTGCACTTAAGTGGTTCTTAAAAACTGCTTAATAAAACGGTTGTCGGTTAAATGAATGTTACGAAAAATTACGTTGTTATTTAATTGCTTTAAGCGACACTCCTTACCGCGGCCGAACCTGTCGCTTAAAGTATACTTTATAAATGCGATACGTCGGTTAAGTGGAGATTGAAAATGGTATGATAACGGTTAAAGTGTTGCTCTAATCTATTTGATGTCGGTACAGTGAACAATATTTGGCGCGAATTTCACGCGAATGGTGCTTTACTTATACAATGGAATGCAGTGGGTCGCTTCAGTCAGCGACGAACACCGGAGTGCGGCGGTTGTGTCGCCGATCGTTGCTTGATTCGACTAGGTATTACGCCGTGGCTTGCGTGGGCGACGGCGATGCGACGCATACGAAATCAAACCTTGTCGATATGGAAGCATGAGACGCGACGGCGACCGTCGCCCACGCAAGACACGGCGTTAGGCTCAGTTAGGCTTGTGCCGTTTCGTTCGTTGATCGGAGCGCTCCGATCTCGTTCAATCGCTCCCACGAACTCTTTTAGGTCTTTTGCTCATTTAGTTCAGCCAGACCAGCGACCACTACGGTCGGAATGATCAGAACGAATGGGACCGAATAGTGTCAAAATAGTCCACAGATAGTAAGATCCGGGCCAAAAGGTTGTAAGTAACCGAAGTTTAATATGAAAACTTGACGTTTTTTTGTAGCTCTGCTAAGTAGCTCTCGCTCTCGGTCGGCGCAGTCACACGCTCGTTCTCGATCTAAACCGCTCGTACTCGCCGATCCTATACTGAACTAAATGAGCAAAGACCGATTCTCAGAGCACGGAAAGATTCAGTTCATTTCGGTCATTGATGGGATTTTATTCCTAACAGTTAATAGTTCGTGAACGACACAAGCCTACTAGGTATGTAATAAGTAAGCTAGCTACTTATTCTTAATAATTTATAAACTCAAAATGATTGTGATCTCAAAAAAGTGCATACTTAATTAAGATTTATATGTTAGAAGTAGATTTATTTTATTAAAATAAAATACACGTTAATTTCGTTAAGTATTTTATTTTTCTCCTTAAAAAACGCACAATATAGCGTTTTTTTAACTGAAAATAATATATATTCTAAATTTTTCAAATATATGAAATAGTTTAAAAAAATATTAAAGCTTGCGTTATAATTCACAAAAAAGTGTCGATTTAGTTTCAAATTTCTGGTATACCACTTCAAATTGGCACGTACTAACTGCCCATACGACTGTTGCTTAATTGAATATCTTAGAGACAAGTTAAAGAAGGTAAGTGGCTTCAGTGAGTTTTATAGTACTATGATGATGTCGCTTAAATGGTTCTTCCGGGAATATTTTGAGGACCTTTTCAATTAAGCGACAACATTTTCAGGATCCTGTAAGATTTTGGGGTAAATGTTTATTTCATAAAATAGAGAAAAATTAAATAAGATTATCGTCTTAAGAACTCATTTACCTATTTCAAATAGGAAAAAAGTTATGATTTTTTTTCTCAAAAAGAAAACTTTGAAACACTCTCCTGTACAATTCACTAAATGTCGCTTAAGGGGTTCTTCCTTTCCACCGTCGATATCCTGTCAGTCAGTAAGAACTAGAACTAACCACAAAATCAAAATTTGGAAAAAACCCCCGACCGTGACATAGAGGACCGATTTTCATGAAACATGGCTAGGAACACTCCCTACTAACACAGCTTTCAAACAAAAAAAACTAAATCGAAATCGTTTCATCTGTCCGGGAGCTACGATGCCACAGGCAGACACACACACAGACAGACAGACAGACAAACAGACAGACAGACACGTCAAATTTACATAATATGATTGAAATGAAATTTGAAAAAGAAACTTATAATTGGCTGGCAAGTTTCTCGTTCATTTTGTTTTCGACAAAATATTCGCATAAAGAGGTATGATTTCGGGAAAACCCAGTAAGCAATACATTACAGAAAAGCCGCTCGAAGTCGGATTCAATAAAGTCTGATAAATCCGTGATAAGATCCAATGCGATTTTGTGATTGATTGATCAAAGAGGCTTCTATCATTTTTTTTTGTAATAGCTGGTAATAGGTAAGTTTCTTTTCTAGGTAGATCAATATAACAGCACTTCTCAAAAAGTTTGTACATAATAGCCACGTCAACAAATTTTAATTGATCCTAGTTTGTTACCAACATTTAGTGATATAAGTCGACTTTCGTGAGATATATCGAGGGTTTACTGGTGAAACCCGATAAATCGAGATAATTTGTCCTTGAAATAACATTGTGGAAATTACACAGTATAGTTCGAATTTCAAAAACCCGTTTGCTCAACTTATCGGGTTTCACCAGTAAACCCTCGATATACAGGATAATTGTTATAATTAAGAAAATATAGATACTAGAGAACCTTAATGATGACATAAAACTTACTAAAATCTCAATTCATAAAATAAATCTTGGTGACAAAAAAGGAATAAAAAAAAACAAAAAAAATTCCTTAATTTTTGTACAAACTTTCCGAGAACTGCTAATAAGGTGTGTTGTTGTTTACAAAAAAATAAGTTTTAATTAGTGTTGTTTACAGTTTCAGTACACAGGCTTGTTGTGTTTCTCACACAGAACACCCCCATAGAAGCCTAATAGAAGCAATATTGTTCGAGACGCAAATCACCAAACCTTGCGGGGCGAGGCGGGAGCGCACGGTGCTGCCATTGGTCGTTTCAAATAATGGCGCACCTTCACGCGTAGCCTTAGGGATGGGACATGTTTATTATAGACAATGGTACCGGTAGCGGTACCGTGGCGAATTTGTTTTGCAACAAATAAAATACTATATGCAGTTTTTCAAACTTATTTATAGTTATTTCGTGATTAAATATTCTTTCTACAAGTAATGGTAAGCAATGCGCAAATTAGGCGTTTTTACAAGCTTTTATTTAACGTACAATGTAAGTTTGTTCGGGTGAAATCTTGCGACTCAATTTTAAAGCAGATATCTTTAACCGATTGAGCGGAAATTTTGCACACATATGTAAGGCACGTGACAATGCAATATTATGGTATTATGGAGCTAACCTGATGATGGACCAGAAACGTGGTCATAGGAACTTTGTAATGAAATGCCGTATCCCCATCGAGTAAGGGGTTTTAAGAAACCACAGACCAACCCAACAAGACGGCCCTTACAGGGCGACTCGCGGTCACCAAGCATACGAAAAATCAGGTGTATAAAAGTTTGAACGCGCGCGACACCGATCAGTAGCGCCCAAGTATACAACCCGCTAACAGTGTTCGTGTCCGCTCGGGAAAAAATCTTAAAGAATTAAATTTGGTTGCAAACAATGGTCTCTTGCAGCATAAAGTGGTGTGGCAAGTCTTCTAACACTTCCACATATAAAAAAAGATGGAATAACATTTCACAGTTAAGTCAAATTAATTATTTTGTTGAATATTGTTTATTATCCGCGGAGTTCATTTATACTGGTCAATATGGTTGTACTGAGCGGCGCGTCCATCTTTTTGCCTAGTTAACAATGCGATATGCTATCCCTTTCACGTAAACGACTAGGGATGGGGCCATGTTAGTTTATGTCTGTTGCGGGAACTTCGTACTACCGTTCGTACCATGTGCTACCATTTTATGAAATATAAAAGAAAGCAGATTTGTAATTGTGAATAATTATCTAGAATCTGTAGAGTCTGTAGTGTTATTTAGTTACCAACTAACACTCTGACGACTCACACTCTGAATCGGACCGAAACATGCAGACTACACCAGAAAATCGGCTGGCAGTTCGACGTAATAAAAGACAGCGGGAAAACGACTATGACCAACTTAAAGTTGATTTAACAAAAATGTTTAAAGACATGATGCAACCGCAGTTGACAGAAATACAGAAAAATACGCAGACATTAGAAGACATTAAAAAAACAAATTGTAGCATCGAAGCATCCGTGGCCTTCCTGTCTGCCCAATATGAAGTCTACAGAACAAAAATTGAGAAATTGGAAGCGGACGCCGTAGAAGATAGGAAATACATAGCCACACTCGAAAATAAAATTGCGGACCTGCAGCGAGATGGCCGCAAGACTAGTCTTGAGATTAGAAATGTACCAACCATAAAAAACGAAACGAAAGAGAGCCTGATCAGCATGGCCTGCTGTCTCGGGCAGTCTATCGACTGCCCCATAGAAAAAACGGACATAAAGGACATTTACCAAATAAAAAATAAAAAAGACCAGGCCAAAACTTCAACTGTAATAATGGAAACCTCGTCAACCCTGAAAAAGAACGAAATTCTCCAGAAATGTAAGTCATTTAACTTAAAAAAAACTGGCAATCTGTGTGCAAAAGACCTTGGACTGAGAAGCTCTCCTGACGTCCCTATTTTCGTTGCCGAACACTTAACCCCGCAAGCGGCTAGGTTACACTTCCTAGCCCGCGAACTCAAAAAGAGTAAACTATATAAATATTGCTGGACGAGCAATGGTAAGGTTTATGTTAAAAAGGACGATCACTCCCCAGTTATAGCAGTCAATAGTGAACCCCAAATACAGAGACTTAGCAAGGAAGGACACTACAGGACGGAAATGGACTCAGAAGGGACCCCCGCCGGCCCGTCGGGCTCTCAGAATTACTGACTATCTACTGGCTTGTCATGTATTCCTAGTACTTTAGTTTATGAAGGTTCGGAGCCTGGCTTGGTAGGTAAGTTTCGCAAAATAAAAACCACATTGTTGTGTCACTACATCGATAATTACATGACTGGTCTATGTAACCCTAGTATTATAACTTATCCTGACCAGCTAGGTTCGCAGCCTACTTGTAGTATTACATTAAACCCACTGTGTATGTCATTGACAACCTACCATTGGTCATGCGGCCCTGGTAGATTGTCAATGACCTTAGTAGCATTTCTACATCTCACACTTATCTCACAAACACAAAATAACAACATTCATGCACATAAACCACACACACATTTTACAAAACCGGCTACACAACAAGAACACTTATTACACGCATCTGTTTATTTACTAATTATTAACTATAGAAACTCTCAAACCCACAGCTACGGTAATAACCCCTATACTAATATAAATATGGATCACTTTATTGTTTACACTCACAGACAAGTAAATTTAATTTATGGATAGTCAATTAGAAACCTTATGTGACATAGATAAAATTGAAATTGCGAAGTCTTGTAGTTGTGATGTCAGGGATCTTATCACGCGCATTCCTTTAAACAAAGTGGACCTTACTATAGTTTCACAGAACATACGTAGTATATATTGCAATTACAACGACCTACAAATTACCTTGGCTGATCTCAATGTCCAAATAGACATAATAATCCTCACCGAGTGTAGAATAAAGCCAAATAAGCCTATTCCGGTTATGCCTAGTTACACTTCGCTTGCAACCGCTAACAACCTTAATCAAAATGATGGTGTAGTTAGTTACACTAGAAATAACCTAAACTCAATTATAAAAGAAATTAAACTAACTCATGCTTCATGTATCCAAGTGAGGATTAATAGTACAGTAATTTTAGGTATATACCGATCGCCGTCAAACTTAAATGCAACTGAATTTATCCACTCCCTTAGCTTGCACTTAGACACCCTAAAGAACTTTAAAAATATTATTATAACTGGCGATATTAATATAAATCTTATCCCACGTCCACATGAATCAACGCAAGAAAAAATTAACAGAAACAGCTATTTAAACATGCTATCTACACATGGTCTTCTACCTGCTCATACGTTACCCACCAGGGACGCAAGTTGTTTGGATCATTTCATGGTAAAAACTGAACCGGGAAAATTTGCCCCATTCGTAGCTGTACTTAATACCTCCATTACTGACCATCTCACAATATTTCTATCGGTATCTACTATCGATAAAAATAAAAATACTGTAAAAGGGAAAAAAATAAATTACCAACAAGCACTCGCTTATTTCCGTGAGATCGATTTTGAATTTCTTCTGCAAAACCCGGATCCAGAATACATTATTCAACAATTAATCATAAAAATCAACGAATCGCTGGACAGCTGTACAATAAAAAAGATCTCAAAAAAACAAAAAACGATCAAACCTTGGATTACCCCTGGAGTTTTAAAATGTATCAGAAATAGAAATAATTTACAACGGAAGGCTAAATCTGATCCTGACAATGAGGTACTGAGAGTCACTTTTAAGAGATATCGCAATTTCTGCAACAATTTAATTAAAAAAGTAAAAAGACAATATGACAGGGAACAGCTGGAAAACGCAGGGAAAAACCCCAAAGCCTTATGGAAAACGATTAAAAAAATAACCCATTATAAATCTAAGGATAACAATGATAATTTTGAATTACTAAATGCTAAACCATCTCCTTCAGCAGCTACCAACCATGCAAATAATTTCTTTGCTACGGTGGGACAAGAACTAGCAGAGGATATACAAAGATCTCATAATACAAACTTTCCTTCACATGTCCCAAATAGTGTTTCGTCGTTTGTTCTCCTTGACACGGACCCAAAGGAAGTAGATTCCGTTCTAATGAGTCTCAAAAATGATAGCGCTCCGGGATGGGATGGAATCCCTACCAAGTTTTTGAAACTAGCTGGTCAAGTAGTCGTCCCGATCATTAGTCATCTCACAAACTTGTGCTTTGCTCGCGGGGTGTTTCCGCACCAGCTGAAACAAGCAATTGTTACACCTGTTTACAAGTCTGGGGAGAGAGACGATGTCAATAATTACCGTCCAATAGCTGTACTACCGTCTATCTCTAAAATTATAGAAAAACTAATAAACTACAGGCTCACAAATTACTTAGAAAAATTTAAACTTCTATCAGACGCCCAGTATGGCTTTAGAAAAGGGAAATCCACAGAAGATGCAGTCTTGGCACTAACAAATAAAATTACTCAGATCACAGATAAGGGCAATAAATGTCTTGCAGTATTTCTAGACCTGCGCAAAGCTTTTGACACAGTCTCTCTCCCCTTGCTTGTGAACAAACTTGAAAATATTGGCATCCGGGGAGCACCGCTTAATCTTTTCAAGAGCTATCTTAATGACCGCACGCAACGGACAAAAATCGGGTCACATGTAAGCGATGAGATTAGAGTAACATTTGGCGTCCCTCAGGGGAGTGTTCTCGGCCCCACGCTCTTCCTTGCGTATATTAACGATCTTACAGATCTCAAGGTCGAGGGAGGGTGCGTCTTCTCGTACGCTGACGACACTGTGATAGTTTTTGACGGGTGCTCGTGGGATGCGGTGTTTGATAAAGCTGAAAAGGGGTTACACAAGATTGCCTTATGGCTGAATAGTAGTTTATTAACGCTTAACATCACTAAGACCAACTATATATGTTTTTCAAAATACAAAAACACTCAACCACCTAAAGACCTAAAAATTAAAATACACACATGCAACTTGTTAAACACCCTATCTTGTAACTGCCAACCCATTGAAAAGGTTTCTTCAACCAAATACCTTGGGATTATCCTTGACCAGCGTCTCTCCTGGCATAGCCACATTGATTATCTAAATGGAAGAATCCGGAAGCTGATATGGCTTTTTAAAATCCTGAAACATGTCGCATCTACTCAATTACTTACCCAGATTTACACTTCTCTTGCCCAATCTATTGTAACCTACTGCATTCCCATTTGGGGTGGAGCCAATAAAACAAAGTTTCTAGAGGTTGAAAGAGCGCAAAGGTGTTTACTCAAAGTTATTTTTTCGAAACCTTACAGATACCCAACAGATGCTTTATACAAAGAATGTAACTTGTTGTCTATAAGAAAACTCTATGTCTTGGGATGTGTTATTAAATTGCACTCTAGTATAAAGTATGACACTGTCAATATAAATCGAAGGAGAAAGCCAAAACCTGCAAAAGTCCCCTCTTTAAATTCGAAATTTGCTAAAAGACAATTTTGTTACCTATCTGCCAAACTATACAATTATGTAGATAAACATTTAAACATTTATCCGCAACTTACATATACCTGCAAACATAACATTACACAGTGGTTAAAAACATTATGTTACTCTGAAATTGAATCTTGTATGTAATCATACACACACACACACACACACACACACACACACACACACACACACACACACACACACACACACACACACACACACACACACACACACACACACACACACACACACACACACACACACACACACACACACACACACACACACGCACACATGCGCACTCACGTTCGTTCGCACACGCATACACGCATTGAGATGCCTACTTATTATGCTCTCAAATAGTTTAGAACTTTTCAATTAGATAAGTAGTTAAAAAAATAAAAAATTTAAAATGTATAACTTTTCTGCCTTATACGCATGTATAAGCATGTTAATTAAGTTAATTGTAGTGAAATAAAATTAAGATTATGTACATTAAACATAAGTATAAATTGGTTTGTAACCCTCAAATTGTATTGAAGAGCGGAGGCTTCTAGCACAAGTAAATATCTTACTTAAAAGAAGTCTTCTGTTTGTTTCTAGTAATGTGTTAAAGTGAAACCAATAAATCATTTTTCATTTTCATTTTCATTTTCATATCATAGTGTTGTGTTCCTGCCGGTGAGTAAGGCTGCCAGAGCTCAACGAGGGTGCGGTGTGCTGATGACGAGAGGACTTACGGAACTAACTTGTTCCGTATATTATCCTTTAGAGTCTTCGGCAACCCGACCCCTCCTTGGAACTTGCACACTCCTTTTTGCTGTGTACTTAACACAGCAAAAGGGAATGTACAAGTTTCTAATGGGGTGGCAACGCGCATGTGACACTGTTTGCGTTGCATGCGTTCATAGGTTACGGTGACCGCTTTCCATCAGGCGGACCGTATGCTTGTTTGCCACCGACGTAGTATAAAAAAAAAGTAAAAATGCACAGTTTAGTTTTTTTATGAAGATGACGTACATACATATATACAACATACATACAATCACGCCTGTGTCCCATGAAGGGGTAGGCAGAGCACATGAAACTACTCAGGTTTCAGTGCCACTCTTGGCAAATAAGGGGTTGAAAGAAAACGAAACTGTGACATTGCAGTAACAGGTTGCCAGTCTCTCGCCTACGCCACAATTTAACCCATATCCCACAGTCGCCTTCTACGACACCCACGGGAAGAAAGGGGGTGGTGAAATTCTTAACCCGTCACCACACGGGCACCGGGAAGATGATGCACACTAAAATCGCACTTCTTCCAAGTTCATCATCAGCTCCATCTCATGACCGGAGACCTAACTGCTCACCTAGAGGATTCTAAAAAACCCACACAACATATGCCGTTCACAAACCAACTATGAGTTCCATCGCACTTTTTTCAAGTTCATCATCAGCTCCATCTCATGACCGGAGACCTAATTTCTCACCTATAGAGGATTCTAAAAAACCCACACAACATACGCCGTTCACAAACTAACTCTGAGTTCCGTCGCACTTCTTCCAAGTTCATCATCAGCTCCATCTCATGAGCGGAGACCTAACTGCTCACCTAGAGGATTCTAAAAAACCCACACAACATACGCCGTTCACAAACCAACTCTGAGTTCCGTCGCACTTCTTCCAAGTTCATCATCAGCTCCATCTCATGACCGGAGACCTAATTGCTCACCTATAGAGGATTCTAAAAAACTCACACAACATACGCCGTTCACAAACCAACTCTGAGTTCCGTTCCGTCGCACTTCTTCCAAGTTCATCATCAGCTCCATCTCATGAGCGGAGACCTAACTGCTCACCTAGAGGATTCTAAAAAACCCACACAACATATGCCGTTCACAAACCAACTCTAAGTTCCGTCACACTTCTTCCAAGTTCATCATCAGCTCCATCTCATGACCGGAGACCTAACTGCTCACCTAGAGGATTCTAAAAAACCCACACAACATATGCCGTTCACAAACCAACATTACACTGAGTTCCCTCGCACTTCTTCCAAGTTCATCATCAGGTCAAAGGTGAAACGTTGGTGGCAATCGTAGCCCATGGACGTTTGTTAAGGAGAATGTCACATTCACATTCATGGTCTTTTCCTACTTTGAATAACTGCTAATATTTCGTTTTAAGTAATTATTGTGATAGTACCTCAAAAATAATCCTTCTACTGACTAATAACTAAACTATATGCATTTCTACTTACTGAATACCAACTATTCTAAACTAATCAACCAAGTAAATAAAACTACAGATTCTAGATAATTATTCTCAATTACAAATCACCTCTCTTTTATATTTCATTAAATGGTACCATATGGTACGAACGGTAGCACGAAGTTCCCGCAACAGACATGAACAAACATGGCCCCCATCCCTAGTCGTTTACGTAAAAGGGATAGCATATCGCGTTCCCAACTTGACGAATAGGGATGGGCATACTTCGGCGCCGCCCTGTACAACCATATTACCCAGTATAAAATGAACTCCGCGGATAATAAACAATATTCAACAAAATAATGAATTTGACTTACCTGTGGAATGTTATTCCATCTTTTTTATATGTTGAATTGTTAGTTGATTTGCCACACCACTTTATGCTACAGGACACCATTTTAGAAACCAAATTTGATTCTTTTTGATTTTTTTCCCAACGGACATAGGAACTGTTAGCGGGTCGTAAGCTTGGGCGCTACTGACCGGTGTCGCGCGCGTTCATACTTATATAAACCTTATTTTTCGTATGCGTGGTGACCGCGAGTCGCCCTGTAAGGGCCGTCTTGTTGTTTTGGTCTGTGGTTTCTCACGTTTCTGTAGTATACCTCCAGGTGCCGTAGCCGGCCGTGGTGAATGACATTCATCGATCCCAGCGCACCCTCACGAATGGCAAAGAGGATGAAACGCCGGAGTGGGTTTAGTGGGTAGGGCCAAGTTTTCCCCCTCTCGCTAGGGGAAGAAAATGAAAAGAAACGGCGAATCCCACACATCGTACGTAACTGCATTCTCCCAAATGCGAAACGAAAAGCCGGGAAAGGTAGTCTGGCTCTGTCATGCCAATGCGCAAGAGCGATAGACATAGATATCTACGAGCGTTTCGTTGCGTGAGCGTTTGTGCCATTCGGCTACGTAGGGTAGACCGGGGACAATAGAAACACGTTACGGTTGAAACAAGTCAAATTTCTCGAAAACTACAATACCTACGTGGAATACGCAATACTCACGATACGAGGTCGACCATTTTGCAAGTTTGAACCAATAAGGATCGGGCACGCGAGTGACGTGGCAGTGACAGGGAGCCGATGAAAATTTTCGACCAAAAAAGTAACTATTGGTGCTTTCGTATATTTTTGTCTAATTTTGTGCACCCGTGTAGTATGAAAATTTTAATTCGCTAAGTGATATGAGTGTGGATTCTATAATATTTTAAGTGCCATGAAACAGTGATGGAGTGTCATTAATTGGTAAATAATTGACTTTGAAATCAAACATGTGTTGTGGTGACAATAGAAACAACGTCCTTGTGGACGATTGAAACGTTTCAAATGTCCCTGTGTTTTAATCGTCCCCACAAGTAACCAACTATCAATGCAATCGGGTTCTGTTTTTTGTAAGTATAACAGCGTGCAAATTCCACGAATGAAAGTAGCAATATCTACGTTTAACTCTGGCCTGAAAACAGAAGAATGTGACCAACAGATCTTCAAAAATGTCTACATACACTGCACAGTGCACACCGTTGTTCTACGGACTGGTTATGATTGAAACAAGGTTATAATTGAAACACCCACTTTTGTATGAAACACATTAATATTTTTATATGACTATTCCATAGAATTATATCTTACTGTTTCATAATAACCAAAATGTTAAATTTATATGTAAGAAGTTACCGAAACAAAGAAGATTAAAATTCAAGTATTTATTTTTTTACATACGTTATATTGAAAGAATCTTCAGGTGCTGATATTTATTGTATAGTGTCTTCTACAAAAGTGATCTTTTGGTGGTCTGTTTTTGTAACACGGCAGTCATTAATAAAGATATGAATAAAAACATTTCTTTATTTTTCCCAAATTTATAAGGGGTGTTTCAAATGACCTCGCATAGTGTTTCAATTGACAACCATATGGGGTCAATTGAACCACTCTCCCGCTTCCTCTTTAATTTCATAATACAAGATAACCATGGGAAGCATACCTTTAAAACTAATTTTATTTAAAAGCCAAATAAATTACCTTCTTAAAAATAACTTTCTTATCATCCCAACTATTCAAATTAAAATGCTACAAGCGATTAAGTATAAATTGTTTCAGTTGTCCCCGGTCTACCTATGTCCAGAAAACCTTAATAGGTAGATGCAAAGAAAAGCTAGTATAAAACTTTAAAAAAAATAGCCACAGCTTTCCTAGTGGCACAGTGTTCACTGATGACCCACTGTAAAGCCACTCTACATGTAAATCCGGCGATGGAACAGATATGGACGGACTTGCAATAACAGTGTCGGATAGCAGTGCACTCTGTTTCAAACAAAGCCATGGAGTTCCGTATAAACAGATAAAGTCTAAGAAAAAAACGTACCTCAAAACCATACAGAAAAAGGTATTAGATGGCGTGGCGATACACCTTTAGGGGACGCTCGGCTAGATGGCGTTAATATTAATATTTGACATTTTAACACATATCAAGCTAAGAATATGGGCCAAATTGTCAAAACTGAGGTTCAAAAGTTTTAAGCTTGTGTCGAGAGATGGCAGTATATGCACTGTGTACCTTACATGAGTTTTGAATGATTCACTGTTATTTTCATTAGACTTATATTGACCGGGATATAGACCGTGATTACCTTTTTGTTTTCCGTGATCATGATGTATGATGCACCTGCGTCGAAATATCGGGACCTCGACAAAAATCTAAAAGGTGATCATGGTCTATATGCATATTAATATAAGTCTACTGTGTATAATGATCTTTCAGTGACATAATACTAGAGAATTTGACCAATTAATTGTGTATTTTATGCATACAATTAGGTAATATTCCCACCTTTACAATTGTAAAAATAAATACGCAAAAGCACTGATTAACACGAGTTATATAGATTACTTTGATACTCCGCGAATACATCACGTACGAACGTGATGTATTCGCGGAGTATCAAAGTAATCTTGATTCTGATTATTATGAGTTTCGGCAAAATAACGCTTCAGAATCAGGCGTTATTTTTCCGAAATTCATAATAATTAAAATCCATTATTCTATGCCGCATTAACACAAAGTGAGCGATTGGGCACTTGCCTACGCACTGATCTATCATCATCAGCGTCCAAAGTTACATTGAGTGGCCCGAACCCGGTCGTTGGCTTGCGCTTTTCTTTACGCAGGAAAAGCGCTGGCATTGGCTATGAACATAAAGCTACAAAAGCTATCTGGATGTCTAGTTGTGTCATTTCGACAGTATCGTCTATATCTATAATACCATAATAAATTAATAATACATCTAAGTGCGTTTTCACATTATCCGATCCGATATCGGGTGTAAGACCGATATCCCATACATTTAAGCCACCATCTTTGATTTCTGCCTTTGAAATCCTTCCTACATCCGATATCGGATCGGATAATGTGAAAACGTGGTGAAAACGCACTAAGGATTAAGCATAACAATTTTGCCAGTCCAAGGACCTTTGCTCTACTTTACAATCGACGTAGCTATTTATTGCCCCGGTTACCTTGCATTGGCAGTCGACACGGACCAAGGGCACAGAATACATATTAGTTGCCAAGGGCTTATCCTTAATCGCTAGTAATTAACCTTCAGTCCTGCACAAAGGCGTCCGTGGGATTAATGCTAATTCTCTTATACTTACAGTTTAAAAAATACTTTCTTTATAAATTATGTTTAATTAACTGTGGTTCCTTTTTGCTGAATACTTATAACCTCAAAGAACATCAATGTCTATCTATCTTACCGGTCTGGCTCAGTCGGTAGTGACCCTGCCTGCGAAGCCGCGGTCCTGGGTTCGAATCCCGGTAAGGGCATTTATTTGTGTGAGGAGCACAGATCTTCGTTGTTTCCTATGTAATGTATATAATGTATGTCTATGTCTATGTAGATGTTTTCTATGTATATAAGTATGTATTTATCTATTTAAGTATATACCTCTATATCGTTGCTTAGCGCCCATAGTACAAGCTTTGCTTAGTTTGGGGCTAAGTTGATCTGTGTAAGGTGTCCCCAATTTATTTATTTATCTTATTCTTATATCGCAATCTATTTCTTTCACTATTCCCTATAATTTCAGGTAATGATGAACATTCTTTCAATGGATCTAATTTGGCACAAAATACATAATAGTACATTGACGTTAATTGTTCTGCTGCTTGATAGGACATTATCAATTTTTCGGTCTTTCGGAGTATCACAAACCGTTTTTAATTGATGTTTATTTATTACGTTCACAATTGATGTGTATTTAATGTGACGTGTATTTATCACGTTCTCGTAATATTTATTGGCTCTGACTGCACAGCATTAGCAATAAGTAAATTGACGTAAATTGAAGTAGTTAACGTTATTGTAGAGGTAAATTGTTGCCCACCTTGCACTTCGTCACAGCGGACCACGGATTATCCTTAATCGCCAGTAATTAACCTCCACAAAGGCGTCCGTGGGATTAGCGGTAATTCTGTAAGCCCGAGGACGTGTATACACGTACCGTTATTGTTGAATACGTTTCACGGATATTCGAGGTGACGTCTGTCTTTTGAGGGGTATCTTGAGTTAGTGCGTTCTCACATTATCCGATCCGATGTCGGATGTAGGAAGGATTTCAAAGGCAAAAATCAAAGATGGCGGTTCAAATAATTATATGGGATACCGGTACTTAGAATGAGTCACGCTTAGTTTTACTAGACTTTTAATATATTTTTTTATGCCACGTCGGTGGCAAGCAAACATACTGTGCGCCTGATGGAAAGCGGTCACCGTAACCTATTTATTATGCTGTCCTCGACCATATCCGGAGCCCAACTCCCAGTCAATATGAATAGGTATTAGGGATAGCTATACTTATATATCGCATACCGCATGCAGTTTCATTTATCCAACACACGACTTTCCTCTCTTTTAAAGTTGTGATTGGTTAAAAAAATATTTAATTATATGTAGACGTTAAACTGTCGTGAGACATAGGTATTTGAATATATGGTTTCCACGTTTAGTCATATGGAGATTATGGAGACCCAACATCAGGCCTGAGTGCTCGCAGCGGCTTAGACTCCGTGCAAAAAGTTTTAATTGGCGAAAATAAATTCTGCATCCACGAACGACATTGCTGCTGTTGTCAATACACGTGCTGCATAGTTTCAGTCGCTCGCGGCACATTGCCAGTCCTACATTTTGTAAAGCTCTTATCAATACTCTAATTAATGGTTGTTCTAACCTATTGCGGATTTGCCTATCAGCCACATCTAGTATAAGCGATATGATTAAATATAAGTCGAAACATTTCGGGATAGATGTTTTCCTCTTTGTCTATATTCGTATTTTTGTTATTTTGTTTATGAAACTTCCTCTAAAACATGTATTTACTTTGTATCGGATTAATACTCTTACAAGGTTCTTTCAAATGGAGACTGCTACAAAATAACAG
Source organism: Leguminivora glycinivorella (assembly GCF_023078275.1). Classification (NCBI taxonomy): domain Eukaryota; kingdom Metazoa; phylum Arthropoda; class Insecta; order Lepidoptera; family Tortricidae; genus Leguminivora; species Leguminivora glycinivorella. The sequence continues at coordinate 16,558,204 of NC_062981.1, forward strand.
TAAATTTCTATCTGTTTGATGTTGGTTGGCGATCTGTTTGATGTAAATGAATCCCACGGGCCACCTGCACAAACAGAAAGCCGCTTATTCGAATTCACCTGAAAGGTCGCAATAGAGATCTTAGGTAAATAATAAAGACTGCAAATCTAAGATAAAAATACCTTTCAATTCTCAACGGCCACTATGGCATTGTCAGCAATGCAGCATGCGATAAAAATGCGTGTTGTTTATTCTGCGGATCTGTATCTTCTTTCTCATAAGACTAAAATAACAGTATTAGGTACCTTATTAAGTAACATTGACGGTCTTTCTAACATACTCGTCCCAGAATCAACTAAAAGGATTTGCAAAAGGGCATAACAAATGAACGACGGACACCAGTACCTATGCCCTTTGTCTGTTGTGGTTGTGGTTGATGCTGAGCTGAACTGCACCTGTTTAAAATTTTAAGATATTTTAATATTACGTTTGCAATTTTATTTACCTGGTTGCTCAAAGGACTTACATAACAGTAGGTACCTTATTAAGTGACATTGACAGTCTTTGTAATACATATACTCATCCCAGCGGCAAGTAAAAGGATTTGCAAAAGGGCATGATAAATGAACGACCAACAGACAGCCGTATGCCCTTTGTCTGTCGAAATAGGACGCTATGTTAATTTTACCTTCACATTTGCCTTCCTTCTCATAGGATGTGAAGAGGATGCGTCGCGCTCTCGACATGTAAAGGCGGGGTGTCGCTACTCTTGAGAAAGGTTCTCGAAATTGAACCGAAACATGTCGAACGCTATATCGACTTAATACGTGAGTAACCCGCTTAAAATATTTTTAAATAGGAGTAGGTTAGCTTATAAAAGGGCCCTTGACAGTCTTTCTAACTGATTTGTCTCGTCACATCCACTAAAAGGATTTGCAAAAGGGCATGATGAACGACCGACAGCAGCTTGCCCTTTGTCTGTTGTTTTTTTTTTTTTTTGGGAAACATACAGCACATAATAATACATTAAGGTAAACAAACATAGTTAACTCATAAGCCAAAACAGTTTCCACTTATAGTTATTACAGAATTCTTTGCTCCGAAAAATGATACAATTAAAATTTTAAAAGTTGATTTTAACAGACATTAATAAATAGTTAGTAGTGTTGTGGTTACTGATGTGCCGACGGAAAGTTTCCAAAATTCTGAAATTTTCACATAGGAAACCTTCTGAAACTTTCCATACTTTGTATGCACAGTTGTATGGGTGGAAACTTTCAATTTCATAAATTTAAATTCCCTTTATTTTTCGTGAAGGTTTCCTGAAATTTTCAAGAAATTTAAGATTTTTTTGGAAAGTTTCCGCAACTTGCACATCACTAGTTGTGGTTGACGAGCTGAGCTGAGCTGCGTATTGCGTCTGTTGAGTTAAAACCTTGTGTTAATTTTAGATTTTAATTTTACCTTCTTTCTTATAGGATGTTTTGTAGAGTAGGCGTTGACGGTTTTTCTAACATACTCGTCCCAGCATCGACTAAAAGGATTTGCAAAAGGGCATGATAAATGAACGACCGACACCAGTATGCCCTTTGTCTGTTGTTGACGAGCTGAGCTACGGATTATTTTAAATCACCTTTGTAGATTACTGTGTAAGCGGTTGTTGCGACTTGTGGGTAGTTTTGAGTTTGTTTTAACTAATCAAATGAATTAGGTAGTGAGCTGCGAAATTGCACGGAGAAATTATGAGTTAATTCATTGATAAATTCGCCATGCACTTTTTCAGCTCACTGTAGATTTCCCAACCGAATAAAAGTACAACCTGGAACAACTAACTAACTAGTTAGTTAGTTACATTTTGAAACCTTTGTTACATTTTGTACCTATAGGTACATTTTGAAAACTCCATCGCTCCACAGTTTTGGAAAAATGTATAAAAAATATTAAACTAAATCATAAAAAATATTTATAATTATACATTATACAATACAACCCTTTTCACCACATTTCTCGAGAACGGAAAATACTGCCTAAACAACAAAAATATAATACTAGATAAAATATATAAATAGTGGATAAGTGATAAACTTAAATCTCAACAAATAAATTGACAAGTAGAGTACAGAAATAATCGCATTGATGAACCAACTGCAGTTGTTGACAATGTATTTTGCTCCTAATTTAAATAATTTATAGCTCCCTAGAGTTCCGTGGCTAAAACGTAAAAAGTGCCTAATAATGCATTGGCACATACGACTGTTTACAAGTAAGGCTGTCATGCCCACCAGCAAGTTTGATTTGCTAGGCAGCGTGTGTTGACAAGCCATTATATTACATTTACACAATGCATAGGTTAGACAAAAGCCACAATAGGTATGATTTAATACCTAGTGCCTACATCCTACACTGAGAGAAAATACAACCAGTTTTCATGTTTGTTCAACAAGTTTTTTGGTTAAAATAGCGCCTACGTGCTCTTTGGTTCAAACAACAAGCTACTTGTCATTTGAATCGGCAATATATTTGAATCAACAAGTCGATTTTATAAAAACAACCTGACACATATTGTTTTAAACATACGTTTGGCTGATTCAAACGGATAAACCGCAACAAGTCGAACTTGTTAAATTCACAATGCAGATTTCTCTCTGTGTACATATTAATTGACTAAAGAACAGAGCCAAGGTAGTCATAGCCCAAAGAGTGATTGGTACACCTTTGCCTATTGTTCCCATTTGTTCCTTTTTCAGAATGGCAGCATACCTACTCGTACAGGGTGGTTCTGGTTAAACGTGGGAACGGTTCATATGAATTGATTCCTAATATCCTCTGTTCTAGGGGACAAGAAAAAAATTAATCGAGAAACGCCCGAGTTAGCCCGTCTATTCTTAGTCATGTATGTTTAAATTTGTAAAATAAATATTGACTTTGTCAGCTTTGCTTTTACTTACTGCCATGAGGGTGGTGTGTAGGTCATATTGAATAACTTTTACTATTGACCCAAACCAAACCTCCAAGCCAACAAAATTCATTATAAATTATATAAAACGGCACCGATATTTGCGATACTAAGAATAAGATCAAGATCAAGCATAATAAAAATAACCAATAATAAATTTGATATTGATAAAAATACAATTTAAACTTTTCTAACTTCCACTGCGTTTTGTTACAACTTTCCATATTTAGTCGGATCATGACATCCCTACCAACGAGTTCTCGTTTCAATCAACGGAATCGAGTCAACAATCAGACTTGTGTGACTACAGCCAAAGACCCGTAAAACATAAAGACTGAAAAAAAAAACTACATTTCAAACTTGATTAAATAAAAAAATAAATTGATTGACGTCATAAATTAGGGGTCTGTCATCAGTGTCATCTGATCTCATGTCTAATCTCTGCTGACGTCACTGAGATTTTAAATATCAGCATCCAATATTTTCAGGCAGGTGCGTTTTGTATAGCGCTTGCACTTGAGTCGACATCACCCATTTCGAGATTTAATTGATGTCCTTAAGCCCCATTTAGATGGTACGAGTTTCTCGCCTCGAACGTACGATTATCGAAGTACGAGAAAAAATATCGTATCATGTAAACTATGCGTACGATATCGCACGAGAGGGGGCGATAATCGCCTCGCCTTTGATATTTGTATGTCTCCGTGTAAACAAAACACATATGCGAGAATCGTATACGAGTTTATACGCTACTCAGTCGAAATGAATTCAGTAGAAATCATGTAAAACATGGTGTTTTTATATTTATAGCTGCCTCTCAGTAGGTACCTGCTAAAACCAAAAAAAAAATTCGGCTTATTAATATTATATTATACAGTTAATGTTTACCTACTGACATTTTACCCCATATATCTATGGGGCAAAATGCCTACTATGATTAAAAAAAATGTTATTTATATTCTATGTTTAATAATATCCTAAACCTAATCGCAAATATCGCAACCAAGATTTTATTAGCTAGGTAACGCTACGGTCGAATTCATTATTTTCCCTATTGTATATTATTGAGACCTTCATAAATCATTTATAGTGTTTTTAATATTATTGGGTACTATTCAACTTCATCATCATCATCCTCCTTGCGTTATCCCGGCATTTGCCATGGCTCATGGGAGCCTGGGGTCCGCTTTGACAACTAATCCCAAGATTTGGCGTAGGCACTAGTTTTACGAAAGCGACTGCCATCTGACCTTCCAACCCGGAGGGTAACTAGGCGTTATTGGGATTAGTCCGGTTTCCTCACGATGTTTTCCTTCACCGAAAAGCGACTGGCAAATATCAAATGACATTTCGCACATAAGTTACGAAAAACTCATTGGTACGAGCCGGGGTTCGAACCCGCGACCTCCGGATCGAAAGTCGCACGCTCTTACCGGGTACTATTCAACTTAAACTCGAATAAATCCAAGGTAAATTATACCCAATATTATAAAAAAGCAAATAATATATGTGTTTATAATTAATTAATTAGCAACTAAGCACGCAAGTTGACAGGCAAAATTCGTATGAAAATCGGTTCGCTCCGATTCGTGCGATAATCGCACGTTCGAGAAAAAATGTCATACGAGAACCGGTTTAGACGAGTCGAGAAACTCGAGAAATGTTATGGAAATATCTCCCGAAAATTCAACTCTCCGTCTAAACTATTTCGCCTGGCGAGTCTCGCATACGATACTCGTATGCGAGTTTTTATTTCTCGCACTAATGTAAACGTTTTGGTACGATACTCGCCAGGCGATTATCGCATACGATAATGTCATACGAGTTTCTCGACCAAGACGGGCGAGAAACTCGTACCATCTAAATGGGGCTTTATGCTGTGAACTCTGAGAAGACCTAGACTATTTGTCTCTCTTAGCGTTATTTTTCTCTCTGTATTCCTCGCATACCTACTAGAATATAAATAATAAAATATAACTTTAGTTTGTAATTAACTAGATAGTCTGAATAATTATTAGGAATGAATTAATATAGGTGCATTGGTGATTAGGGTAATTTCGATAGTCACATAAAAATCACCATTATTTCCATCATATGTGACGTTATCTGGGTAAAGGGACCTTATTGTCGATGGCGCTTACGTCCCGCGGTGTCCTATTTGTACACGCTCGCTCGAACATCGCTCATAACGCCGTAAACGCCATCGACAATAACGCCGTGTCTTGCGTGGGCGACGTTCGCGCGACCGTCTCATACTTCCATATCGATAGGGTTTGATTTCGAGTGCGTCGCATCGCCATCGCGCGACCATCGCGCGACCGTCGCCCACGCAAGCCACGGCGTAAGGTCCCTTTACAACATATCAAAATTCCCCTTTCGAAATTACCCGAGCATGTCTGTGTTTCGATATTACTCCAATAGGGTGCACTTAAACTTTAAATAAGTAAGTAAACTCTTTATTGTACCACCGGCACCAACAAAAATATACCAGACATATGTATTAATATCACAACATAAAAAACGATCCAGTTCGGCGTTCAATTTTTTTTTTGTTAAATTCCGCATTGTGACTTGATTATCTGTCTTTATCATACACTAGTCACCACAGCATGTGGCACGTGACATGCCACAAATTACATCAATTGTTCCATTCACTAGTTCACAACTGTACGAAAACGTTATTTCGTGAACCATTCACTCAAGTTTGCTTAGGCCCACAATACAAACGAGGGTACAAAACGCACACGCGATTGTGTTCCATAAGGGTGCCCTCTATTTCGCCTATCATTAATTCGCATAATTTGAATTCGCATAACAGATTTGGCATAACATAATTGTTCATAACATTGAATAAGCATAATATTAAAAATGCATAATTCTTATTTCGCATAACAATGAATCTGCATAATTGAAATTTGCATACTATTATTTCGTATAACTTTAATTATCCTAAAATGAATTGCCATACTTACTAACTGTATGGAGCAAGCGATTGGATCAATCAGGGGCTGATTTTCAAATTTCGAGCGCTCGATTTTGAGTGTTTAATTTTATACTGTCTCACTTATAAAGCATGAAAAAAATGGGTAAGTAAGGTACAGCGGGGCAAATCTCGAGTGGGGGGCAAATGTAACTGTTCAATTTCTACCATGTTTTACAATGTTTGCATTATTAAAAAAAACTGTTTATTTTTAAGAAACATACATGCATTTATGAACTTATCTGCTAATCTTAAATTAAAAAGATTATTTGAGTTAAGGAGTCTTTATTTTATTTATACATACTTTATTAAGTTTTTTCGTTTTTCATAAGTGTTTTTCAGAAAATAGAGTGTCTACCAGTTATGCAGTAAGCGTGTTCAGTGGAAAAAATTGATTAGTTACAATTGCCTTTTAGTCTAGATTTGCCCCGCTGTACCTTACTAAAGAAATTGAAAATGGATAGTATTTAAATAATATTATTTCATCGTTCAGATTTTCGCAGATCGCACGTGCCAATACTGATACCCGAGCAAGCGGAAGATTCCAATATTGAACCGCGAGCGTAGCGAGTGGTTCAAAAAGTGGAATCTTGAGCGTTGCTAGGGTTTCAAGGCACATTAACCTTCGTACTTCACGTTAAACATTGCCACCGAGTTTGAAAACCAAATTTTTTACCACCCCAACACGAACAAAATACTGACTATAAAACATCTTCATTTCTTCAATAAGTATTTATGATTCAAAATCATCATTTATAGGTAAAATTCTATCAGCTAGCTTAAGACATCAAGTTAAAATTTGTATGAAATTACTTTGCACTCTTGTGGATAAAATGCAATTTTGCTATCTGTTTTCGAACATAAAAGTAAGCCGTTACCCGTTAGTGTGGTGAAAATATAATTTTCTTGTATGCAATTTAAACATTCTACGAAACAAAGTTATGCTTATTATACTTATACCAATTCATCGTTATAACAATTTACATTATGCGCATTAGCATTATACGAAATCTGTTATGCGAAATAATGATATGCGTATTAAACGTTATGCGTAATAAACGGTATGCCAATTCATATTAGGAGTATTCAGTTATGCGAATTAATATAGACCCGTTCCATAAATATAATTAGGTTAGACCCAGATTGGCTTGTTTTGATTTAAACCTGTATTCGCTCTTTGTGAAGAATCTTGTGAATTAATTATCTGCTTTGAAAGCTGAGGGCTTTTAAATTTTACAATTAGAGTGTGAGGTTGGGTGGGTTTGTACCTAGCTAAATGGAACGGCGAATATAATGCTTTCTCTTCAAAAATTCATAATTTGCATTTTTATTTTCTACTAGCGACCCGCCCCGGCTTCGCACGGGTACTATACCTACATGTAAACCTTCCTCTACAATCACTCTATCTATTTAAAAAAACCGCATCAAAATCCGTTGCGTAGTTTTAAAGATTTAAGCATACCTACATAGGGACATAGGGACAGAGAAAGCGACTTTGTTTTATACTATGTAGTGATGATTACACTGTGTTTTTTTGTTTTCCGTTAAATTCGACATGTCGTTAGGTTCGTTATCAGGAACCAACCTGTATATCACTTTTAGTTAAATTCGCAAAAAAAATGTTTTACATCGTTTTCATAATAAGTAAATGAATTAATTAGTGTGAGAGACCCATAAGAATAATATTCAAGTTAGTGTCAAGTGATTGACGGCACATGTCAAAACAAATAACATTGGGAAGTGGTAAAGGCTGTCACGCACGTGTTCAGTAATTATTTTTATTTTTCTAATAACTCGATAGCCGTAAGAAGAGATAGACGTTCAGCGGAAACTATCAAGTGTAGATACTTAATGGTCTCTGAGAAATCATCACCCACCTTTAACCCCTCCAACGTCTTGTTCCAGATCTGTCCCAGACAATTTAAACTGTAATTAACAGATTGAAGGTTATTAATTTTGTAACAAATTTTTGACAACGGCGTTCCAGGGGTTAAGGCAAGTTAGGAACCCCTACTTATACACCATTCCTCTGCTGCTATCGTGGGTATGCTCTATGCAGTGATGATGTTTAATTTTTTTTCTGACATGTTTTCGTGGCTTTTAAAGTTTTCATTGGCTGTCAATCAGTTTTTGTAAAATATCATTTTTCTAGTGTTAACAAGCAACCGAATTATTAACACATCTAGTAATACAATGGGAATAATTTTAGAGACGTGAAAAACTAGCTATAGGCATGTTTTAGGTACCTACAGTCAGCCAAAAAGTGTTTTAACACTTTTAGAACTTATGTGTTTAATAACCTAACCACAAAATTAAAACTAAAAAAAAATCCCCTACATAGGACCGGTTTTCATAAAATATGGCTCAAAACACTCCCGACTAACACTGCTTTCAAACAAAAAAAACTAAATCTAAATCGGTTCTATGGAACTACGATGCCACAGACAGACACACACACACACAGACAGACAGATAGACAGACAAACAGACAGACAGACACGTCAAACTTATAACTCCCCCTCGTTTTTACGTCAGGGGTTAAAAATAGAGTCGAAAAATGGTAAACCACTTTCTTAGTTGACCGTACCTATTTAGTACCTACGACATGGATATGTTATGCCAAAAATGAGGTTTTGAACGACACTCTAATATATCCAATCCATATATCGTATTTATACTCTGTCAAACAAGTCTGCCAGTAAATAAGAAGGAAGAAAACTATATGCATCCTTTTCTTTAGGGTGCTAGAAAAAAAAAAAATAATTTATTCAGCAAATAGGCCACAGGGGCACTTTTACACGTCACATGTACATATTTAGAAAATATTTAAAATTGAGTTGAAATTACAATTGATACTATTATACACTAATTCTAAGTTCTAACTAAAGTTTACTCTATACAATTAATTAGAGATGTAGAAGGTCTCTAAATGTCGAATTACAACCAAGAACTACACTAAATATAAAAAGTACAAATACAAAAAAAAAGTCTAGAGAAAAGGATACCTATAGTTTACTTTGTTCTTATTTATTGACAGACTTGTTTGACAGAGTATAGAACTAATTCCTGAAGTTTCAAAGTTTGAATAGCGCAGTACGTTCCTCCGGTCCGATATCCCCCCTGTAATCAAAGCAGCGGTCCCACTTCCGAGCGACTTCCTTGTTTACCCGCTTTCGAGTGGAGTTCGCGTTTTCAATATTGTGTTGATATAAAGTTGGAAACTGGGGCCGTGGTCATAGTTGCAGTTCCGCTTAGTGGGGTAATAAGGAACTGTTCTGTAATAAGTAAAAAAAGTAACTGGTTTGCTAATTTATAGACTTATTATGAACTGTATGAAGTTAATGGGAATAAGTAAGGGCATATACTACGCTTGGTCACCCAGTGGGAGGGGGGTAAAAAACACAATTATGGTCACGTAATTTGGGTATGTTCCCCTATACGAAACCTTTACAGCTATTACGTCATAAAACTGCAAAAAACCTGATATCATGTCATGCTCCACTTCTTGTATTTATCGATTATGTCAGACGGGGTTTGTAGGTAACGCCAATTGGTAGTTCTTCGTTATTCCATGAGGTCGCGATTCCCTTGAAGTAGGTGAAGAGGTCAATGACCGGCTTCAGGTCGGGCGGTGTTAAACGTCATTTGATTTGTTTCACTTTCAATACGCACGTAATCTTGGGTGACTTTGATTTATAAAAACCGGCCAAGTGCGAGTTGTACTCGCTTTGAAAGGGTTCCGTGCACTACAAGAAGGGCTTAAACGCCTCCTTTTTAGTAGGAACTTAAGTAATTTTTGCGAATAATCGATATTTTGAACAAAACGAAACAGAAGTGAGTTTATATGTAATATTCAAACGCGCTCACACAATTTCAAGAGATTTGGTAACTCCTTGCAGCGGCATCGGCATTGAGTGCAATTCGTAATTTGAGTTTTTTTCTTTTAAGTCCGACTTACGCTTTACTGTAGATTTCTAATAGGTTTTCCTGTAATTAGCCTAGGAACCATCCGGTCTTGCTACTACTGGGAAAATAACTTAATTCTATAACAGTACTTTTTATGTCACCAAAAATTAAGTTTGGTAATTTGAAATAGTTTTTTTAGTTAAGCCACCAAAATTTGTGACAAAAAACGTATAATAGAATAAAAAAAATATTATTTTAATTCACTAAAAATCAGGCGAAAATGGAATCAGGACTTTTGTTTTAAATTCGACTACTTTAATTTATGACCCTTATAACACATTAAGAAACCACCTATTTTTGTGAATGATACTTCGTAGTAGCAAAAAGCGGACTAATTAAATCAGTTATGACACAAGCAATAAAAGGACAAGTGAAGTTATGGTTGTTTTGTATATACATTATGTGTTGAAACACTATGAAAACTGAAACCACCCCAAAAATAAGACGGATGTTCAAGATTTTACTAGCTCGGAATAACATTCACGGCAAAAATTACATAAGCAAAAAAATTGGAACAGACTTTTCGTTAGGATCATAATAAAGAAGAATAAAAATTTATCCACCGATCATAGTGTCGAAATACGGGAAGATGCCATGCTCGCCAAGAAGCGCTAAAACCACATACGTACGTACTGAAATAAGTATTTTCGTATTCTTCTTACCTACAAACTCTCTACCATTGACGATGTAATTTCCTGCATTATTTCAAAAGTGACTCATGTGTTCAACCGCATTTTCATTACATCATGGTATAATAATATATTTCGTCGCCACTACTATCGCTTAAATAGCTCAGGTTGTACTAGCGTAATGTAAAATGACGGACGGTCCTGATGTCGTGGGTTCGATCCCCGGCAGTCGAAATGAACTTTTTTTGGTTTTTATTTTTATTTTATTTTTCTTTTACCGCCTTTTTACCCCCTTTATTTAAAATATTGTTTTTTTTTGTTGTATATAACATTTTATTTAATGCTGTGAGTAATTTAAGTAAAGTCAAGATATTTAATTCCCCAGCCATTTTAAAATGTTATTAGACACATGTAATGCAATAAGGTCGAAAACTGTATTTCAGTATTAGTATTGATTGAAGGTAACCTAAGGTTCAACATCGTTCCTCCCCGCAACCGCAATACTCTGTCTTAGCTAACCATCGCTAGACGTTATGCCCTTGTAATAAGGATTACAAATGTACAGTGACAGTTGTCCGGTATGACTCATAGATTTATATATTACTAGCTTTTACCCGCGGCTTCGCCCGCGTAATAAAAGTATTCATTAAGATTTTCATTTGGATCCGTAGGGACCGTAGGTTTCTCTGTAGGTATATTTATCTGCGATTATTTCGATTGCACATAATACTTTTGCTTGCAATGATTGTAGAAATATTACACATCGACCACAGCGTAGGTAATTCTATATACGCTGGGGAAACCTTTATAAACATCCCACATAGCCCGTATTTCGACACTATGATCGGTGGGTAAAAAGTACTTTTTTCTATTATCCCTTACAATTTTTTACATTTTGCTTATACTTATCGCAAACGTAATCTTCAAGCAAGCAAACAACGATCGTCTTAGAGCACATTGATTGTAAGAGACCGCCGACCGATTATCCGTATCCCTCTAACGATACCCATATTATCCGTATCCGTATCCGTATCGCTATCGCTAACGCTATCGCTAACGCTATCGCTATCGCTATCCCTATCACTATCCCTATCGCTATCCCTATCGCTATCGCTTTCCCTATCGCTATCCCTATCCCTATCCCTTATCAAGATGTTTAATGATATAACACTTTAAGTTCTCGCGCTTTGTACACATATTTAAAGTCACATACAGGTCAAACGCGATTAATTAACATTATTTTTACCTTTTTTCCCAACGTTTCGGCCAGGTTGCACTGGCCGTGGTCGCGGAAGACTGACGTCCCAGCAAAATGTCACCGGAGATGTAAACAACACAAAACTACCCGATATTAATTTATATAAATGTTCGGGGTAGACAAATAAATATAATCTACCCGCTTTTAGTTAATGTTTATTTCCCACCATGTTTATTTTAAAGGTAAAAATAATGTTAATTAATCGCGTTCGACCTGTATGTGACTTTAAATATATGTTTAATGATTTCTTATCAAGTGCTAAAATATAAAGTTTCATGGTTTTATCATTTAAAATTAAGAAATCCCATACAAACTTTCAACCTCTTTTTCAACCCCTTCATCCCTTTTTTTCGAAATAAAAAGTAGCCTATGTTCTGTCTCAGGGTCTAAAGATTGTCTGTTCCAAATTTCATCAAAATCGGTTGCGTGGTTTAAGCGGGAAAGCGTAACAGACAGACAGACAGACAGACAGACAGACAGACAGACAGAGTTACTTTCGCATTTATAATATTAAGTATGGAGTATGGATGGATGGATTAAGCTAGATTGAGTTGTTAGGCCAAAAAGTGTGTCCACATGAGAGGGTAAAGTTGGGGCTGGTGTCCCTCTCGCACTTATTGCCACTGTCAAAATTATTTGAATGACGTCATCACTGTCATTATTTGGGGATACCAGTCAATATTCAAAGTTACTACCAAATCTACTAATACCGAATTAAAGGTTTTTTTTAATTGCGCAAATCTTTGGTTTTATGGCTTCATAATAATGACTTACCAATTCGCTACAAGGTATTAATATCCTTGCCTCGATATAATACAAAAATCATTTAAGAAGTTTATTAACTTAGTTATCATACAGGTAAAAACACTACTACTATAGTAATTAATCTCTTTAACACTGGTCACACGTGCGAGAGGGACACCAGCCCCAACTTTGACCCTCTCATGTGGATACACTTTTACTATCCTAATAAGAACGTTTTTCTGCAACGGTGATAAAGTTCAATTTATTATGGCAAAAAAAGTGAGCTCAGTCCCTATTGAAAGTCCATGGTATGATTCAATGAAAAATTGGCTAAATAGTAATCGGAAAACAAGCAAAAAGGGTAGAATATATTTCTATAAGTTATTTCGTTGGATTACATTACAAAATGAATGTATAATACATTATAATACTCGTTGTAATTGTATAGATTTAAATAAATAATTTTATCAGTTCAAATTAATGACCGTCAAGGAACAAAAACTAATTGAGTCGCTATTAGACCGTTTTCACACTATCCGATCCGACAACGGATGTCGGAAGGATATCAATAGATGAATCCAAGATTCCGCCTGTAATGTATGGGATATCGGTCCGACATCCGATATCGGATCGGATAATGCGAAAACGCACTTAGGTCTACATTTTACACTTTTGAAAACCAAGATTAATTAGAGTCAGTTGTATGGTCGGTATGTAGTGTAAATAAAAAGTCGAAAATTAGTAGGTTCTTTCTATACTTTTTGCTATGTATTTTATATTTCAATAGGCAGGCTTCTGTACCCATATATTACAGTACTTTCAATATGTGCTATCCTATAATTAAATTCGGACACTCGCGTAGACACTTCTAATATTATTTGAATGGCATTACCAACATCAAATCTCCTTTTGAAAATAAATTTTAAAGAATATCCCACTATCAGATCAGAGCCACTGGTATTTAATTTAAAACAAATGCCTATAATAAATAAATCCGATTAACCTTTGGGTTGTCTGCTGTCGAATTTAATTATTTTCATAGAAAATATTTTAATTTGTATCCTTCCAGCTCGAGATACTTGGAAGCCCTGTAAATTTTTCTTTATGACAACAAGATATGACATGTCAGGAAATTTACAAATACATACATTACATACATTTATTGTAATAAACGTAGTACAAGTGACCAAGATAAAGATGATACAGTAGGGTATTTTTAATGTTTATGTAATGAAGAAGTAAAATTGCGGCCTTTTTTAGGTATTTCTATTTATGGAATGAATTGGAAATATCTAATACCTACATACTTATTATATATTGGTAGCGGCTCCATTCGTTCAATATTCGTTCGCAATTCATTTTGACATTTAAGTCATTTGAGCATATTATGACAAAAGGTATTTTGATAAAGAGTTTTTAGTGTGTCGCAGTTCCATTTGCAATTTTGATACTTAGGTCTTTATACACTAAATTGGTTATGGCATGAACGATTTTTTTCCTAAGCAGATAAGAAGTTAACGTTATTAGCATCAACAAGAATGTTATAAATGCAATTTAGACCCAGATTTTTTAAAACATTTTTGTTATGAATTGTGCGTCCTTGTATTTAATGACATTGCAGTAGCTTGTACTTATCAACTTATAATATAAATAAAACATTAAAAAAAATAATTAAAAAAGCTGTTATATCTACGACCTACGTATGCGACGACTGAGATTTGAACCCGTGACCTGTGGCTTGTAAGTCTAACCACAGAATATATAATAGTACAAGTACAGAAGGCCCACTGCTTTGATGTTCACGAAATGCCGCCTTTTAAATGCCTACAAAATTCTAACAAAGAAACGAGCCGCACGTGCGCAGCGTCGGACGATAGGGTTGCCTGTGGATTAAATCGATTTAAAACTCAGATAAAATGTTATACTATTATATTCAAGTCTTGTGTACTTTCTAGGTATATACATAGAAATATATAAATACTGTGTTTAAGTCTTAACATCACAAGCCTTATTGAACTTTTCCGTGGGACTTAATCAATAGTAGGTAGATCTGTGTAATATTGTCCTATTTTATTCATGATTTTTTATCTAAGCATTATTAGCCATTCACACGCGGACATCGCATTCATCCTTAAATAAACTCGCGATGTAAAGTAACAATAGAAAGTGCAAACCTGCGTTCCGTGAGAACGCGCGCCACCCCTGATTAGGCCGCGAACTCGCGGCCGCCAGCATGTACTTGTAGCGCGGCGATAGAATCGCGGAGTGAGCCACCCCTGGTCTAACGATAATCGCCGGGGCTATACCTGGCCGTGACATATGGGTCGAAATTAGACTTTGCATAGCTTTCGCGTGTTTGTAACAAGCGTTGCTTCAACGATTCTGAAGAATGGAAAAATTACATTTCACAAGATGACGGAGATCTGTCAAATGGTAGAAGAGAAAAACGTGAGATAGATGTATGTACTGACAAGTATATACTCTTTTCGACGACTGTCAAATCGCATGCCTAAAATAAATATGTAATTTTTTCAATTACTTTGGACTTTATTATCGGTGGGAAACGTCTGTTTTTAATCTACCTAAAATATTACTTATGTAGAAATAGGCATGTAATGAGGAGGAACACTCAAAGGATACGACAGATGGCGCCACCCCATTAGTCCGTGAGACGTGAGAGCGAGAAGCTGATAATTATGTTTTTTTCTCTCTCTCTCACATATGAATGACAGTGACATGCCTAGACTCTTGCATAGGCGCCGCCTGGTGTGGTAAAATGTCAGTGTGCCTCCTCATTTACGTTAATGTGTAATAGAAGAACAGAATAAAAAGCATGCGACACGGCTCATCGCCTACTCTCGGCCCAGCTCCACTGGCGTGGTGGTTTGCCATATGGATTCCTAAATGTAAGACTCTAAGGTCCAAACCAAACCACGCAAAAAATGTAAATATATTATTAAATTAAAGTATTAAATAAAGGTCATACTTATTGGGTGGATTATCATGCTGTTAATATTGTTAAATAGGGACAGTAAAAGTCAACCTCGTACTATTATCTGTTCCTAATTTGCCCGGTCAAATATTTAGATTTTTTTATTTCCATATAAATATATTGGTGGTTTTTATATGCTAAATATCTGAAATATTATGTGCTATTCATTTCTGCTTAAAAATATCTGTTGTTATATTTGCTCTAGAGCACGTTAGAAAAAAATCAAAAATTCTATATCATTAAAAAAAGTCTTATTTCCCGTCATATATTTAGGTGGCTTCGGGTTGTAAACCTTAAAACTGATTTTTTTTTACATGTGTCCACCATTAAATTACTGTGAGGTATTTTGCTGAAAGAAAACGCTTATTTTTTGGGCGTAGTTTTTTTTAATATCTTCCATTCCAAACTATTGGTGGATTCGAAAATATAGGTTTTTTTAAATTGCGATTAAACGCTGTATATGAAAAAAAACTACTGTTGTAGAATTATTTTCAAAAATATCGCACCGTTCTTAGGCTAAATAGATTGAAAACTATCTTGCGTATTTTTTTTTTTAATTTAGGCTTAGTAGTTTCGGAGATAAGGGGGGGGGGGGTGGTCATTTTGTGGCTATTTTCTTAAATTACTTGAAAATTACCTTACTAAAAATTATTAAAAAAATATTTTTGAAATACTTATAAAAACTTCTTTTATTTGATATGTAACACAATATAGTTCTATAAACTTTGATTTTTAATTTTCGCTTTTACCCCCCAAAAGTGGCCCCTATAATTAAATTTTCTTAATTTAAATTACATGTCCGTTTTTGGGTCACAGATTTACATATGAGTGCCGAATTTCAAGTTAATCGTTTCAGTAGTTTCGGAGAAAATTGGCCGTGACAGACGGACAGACAGACGCACGAGTGATCCTATAAGGGTTCCGTTTTTCCTTTTTGAGGTACGGAACCCTAAAAATATTTAGGTTTAGATTACGGTCTAGACTATTATAATGGGAATAACCTTATTGTTCGTAGTAATGGATTATTACTAATATTTATATTACAAATGGGAAACTGTGAGTGTGTTTGTCCGTCTTTCACGGCAAAACGGAGCGATTTATTGTCTTGATTTTTTAAGTGGATACAAAATGAAAGTACAAATTTTAAAAAGACTTTCAAATAAAATGCTAGTCTAAAGACAGGACACCATTTATTACATTACACTTATGAACCTCCAGGTCTTTTGTAGCTATTTTCTTTTTTTTCTTGCAGTACATTTTTGTATTGCCAATATATAATGTGTTTATGTGACTGAACGGTTTATGAATAAATAAACTAAAAAAAAAAATAGGTTTATCCCATTTATCCAGACCGCACTAGATAAGCAATAGGAACACATCCATATTTGCGGCATGCGGTAAGCGATAACAGTCTTTGTCACTATTAACATGGGGTCTCATCCGGAACATCGTGTAATTAATGTCAAACCAAAATCATAGATGGCGCTACGTGCCACGATTAGCCATTATGACTTATTTAATCAATAAATTTAAAGGTCTCAAAGGTATTATTTTAGTCTCATGCATTAAGAATATCATTCATTTAATACACAAATCCACAAAAACACGAATTCAATGCAATATTTTTCAAAATTCGAATCTAAAATTTATTACACGACTGAATACAACATCAGCAAACTCGCATTGAACGTTATTGAGTCGTCTAAGTATTATTACCTCTCGTCACTAGATGGAGTGACTGTGCATAACGTACGTGATATAATTAGAATAGCCACTTGAGTTCGGGCTAGTCATACGCTCAAAAAACCAGTGTAAGGGCGCTCTCCGGAACCATGATCTTCTTACGCGTCTGGACGGCACATTTTAGACTGGTTACGTAGCCGTATTCAACTCGTGTGCACTCCGTAACCACATGGTATCGTTAATGAAACTTATGAATGAATGGCGTTGTTGGTAAAACGAAAAGCAATATGTGAAGCCTGGCGTCCACTAAGCGATTCGTCACATGCACGCACTTTCATAACAAATTCAGAAGGCGAATTAACCCTTAAATGCATGATTACGACCGTGGGCCTGAATAACCCGAAAGATTTTTTGATGTAAAAACAAACCAAAAATATTATATGACTTTTTGTAATTTTTGAACAAAATTCTTTTTTTTTATATTTTTTTTAAATATTTCTCACATAAAAATCAAATATTTTAGTCTCTAAATTACTGTAAGTAATTATTAATGTGGTTCTGGATAGCTAATATAATATATATTAAGCCACGGACCATTAAAGATACGATGCATATACACCGTGGGCTTGAATAACCCCAAAATTTTCAGTGTATTCCTGACCACAGTTAGAGACTACAATCACATATCTGGAATTCTGGATATCGCCTAATAGTTTCAGAGCTATTACCAATTTAATAATTTATTAGCATTGAATAATTAAAAAAAATAGTATTATGAATTTATGATTTACTATTTATTATTTAAGGATCAAATGGCGGAAAAGTGTTAAAAAAAAGGACTGATTTTTTTATAAAAAAAACTAAAAGCCGTAGCACCCTTTGAGTAGTCTACTATTCAAATCAAAACCTTCTTAAGAGCGCTTTCAAAAAATCTGCTTGCTCGCATTTCGATGCCGGCGGCGCTGGCGTGCGCCTGTGTGCAGACGCACACTATAACCAGAAGCATAACGATTGTAGCCTGCGGTACAGACATAGCGTGCGATCCTCTTCGAACCAACCTTACGTGCGGCTAGAGCGAAAGGGATAGCATTCATGGTCGGTACCGCCACGCCGTCAGTGGCGTTGCGGACTAACCATTATTGATACTTGCGTAAAAACACCACCATATATATTACATATTTGCATACATGATTTCGTGCATAAATACTTGACCTTTTAGTTTAATTATTAAACTTATCACAGTTTTTTTTATTAAAACGTGTGTAGCCTTGGAAGAAATAAATTAAAAAACTTTTATAATATAATAAATTGTGTATATAATATTGTCTTCTGTCACCGCGATAGTTACTCATGAAATAAATTTATGGAATCAGATTATATCGCGTACAATGAATATAATCCGTTTTCTTAGTTTTATTTTATTTTGTATATGATATGTTTTCTAGGTTCTTTTCGGTGAAGGAAAACATCGTGAGGAAACCGGACTTATTCCAATAAGGTCTAGTTTACCCTTTGGGTTGAAAGGTCAGATGGCAGTCGCTTTCGTAAAAACTAGTGCCTACGCCAAATCTTGGGATTAGTTGTCAAAGTGGACCGCAGGCTCCCATGAGCCGTGGCAAATGCCGGGATAACGCAAGGAAGATGATGATGTTTTCTAGGTACATATACAGAGTGGGGCCTGTAACAAAGGCGAAGAATTGAACTCTAGGCTATTCTCCTTAAGCCGTTTTCACACTATCCGATCCGATATCGGATGTCGGAAGCATTTCAATAGAAAAAATCCAAGATGGCGCCTGTAATGTATGGGATATCGGTCCGACATCCGATATCGGATCGGATAATGTGAAAACGCACTTATACTGATCAACATTTGTTCGGCGACTTTTAAAAATAACTTGTATTTTGATTTTTATCACCCTTGAAAGTGTTTTCTAAGAGGTAATGTATTGCGAATTCTGTTAAGTCTAAAGTGTGACAGACAACGTCAATGACAACAATAATGGCGTACATTGAAGCTAATATTTATTTTGTATGAAAAATTAAAAATTTAAAGACTTCATAATTTTTAAAAGTCACTGAATAAATGTTGATCAGTATAAGGAGAATAGCCTACAATTCAATTCTTCGCCTTTGTTACAGGCCCCACTCTGTATATAATGGAACTAAGATCGGTTTTCTTTAATTTTAAGTAGTTTTTTTTATATTTAAAATGTAAGAGTTTTGAATGATTCACGGTTATTTTCATTAGACTTATATTCACGGTCTATATCCCGGTCAATATAAGTTTAATATTTAAAATGTGTTTTTAGGGGTTCGTAGTCAACTAGGAACCCTTATAGTTTCGCCATGTCTGTCTGTCTGTCCCTCCGTCCGTCCGTCCGTCCGCGGATAATCTCAGTGACCGTTAGAACTAGAGAGCTGAAATTTGGTACCAATATGTATATCAGTCACGCCGACAAAGTTCAAAAATAAAAAGCGGAAAAAATATTTTATTAGGGTACCCCCCTACACGTAAAGTAGGGAGTGATTTTTTTTTCATTTCAACCCTAACGTATGATTTATTGTTGGATAGGTATTTAAAAATGAATTACTGAAATCGTTTTTTGATAATATTAATATTTTCGCGAATAATCGCTCCTAAAGAAAAAAAAAGTGTCCCCCCCCCCCCCCTCTAACTTTTTAACCATATATTTAAAAAATATTTAAACATCACAAAAGTAGAACTTTATAAACTTTCTAGGAAAACTGTTTTGAACTTGATAGGTTCTGTAGTTTTTGGAAAATATGGAAAACTACGGAAGAGCCGAGCGGCTATTTACCAACGCGGCTTTAAAAACCGGCCGAGAGCGTGTCGGGCCACGCTCAGTGTAGGCACTGAGCGTGACCCGACACGCTCTCGGCCGGTTTTTAAATATTATGTTGTTTTAATTGCATGGAGCACAGGAAGGTCCACATCTATGTATTGGTTTTTTGTAAGGAAATACAACTCTACGCTACGCCTACCTGCTTTAGTTGACTGTTGACACACTGAGACAGTGGATGCGCCAGAGTATAAAAGAGTGATTACCATCTCTTGTCAAAGATCTTGTTGAGACGAATCAAACGAACCCAAACACGAAGTGGTTTCAAGACCTGGTCGTGGAATACTCTTGACTACCTTCCAGCTTCATCATCAGATTCTGGGTACCATCTCTTGTCAAAGATCTTGTTGAGACGAATCAAACGAGCCCAAACACAGAAGAGTTTCAAGACCTGGTTGTTGAATACTCTTGACTACCTTCCGGCTTCACCATCAGATCCTGGGTACCATCTCTTGTCAAAGATCTTGTTGAGACGAACCAAACGAGCCCAAACACGGAGTGGTTTCAAGACCTGGTTGATGAATTCTCTTGACTACCTTCCAGCTTCATCATCAGATCCTGGGTACCATCTCTTGTTAAAGATCTTGTTGAGACGAACCAAACGAGCCCAAACACGGAGTGGTTTCAAGACCTGGTTGATGAATTCTCTTGACTACCTTCCAGCTTCATCATCAGATCCTGGGTACCATCACCTCTTGTCAAAGATCTTGTTGAGGCAAATCAAACGAGCCCAAACACGAAATGGTTTCAAGACCTGGTTGATGAGAACTCATGACTACCTTCCGGCTTCATCATCAGATCCTGGGTACCATCACCTCTTGTCAAAGATCTTGTTGAGGCGAATCAAACGAGCCCAAACACGAAATGGTTTCAAGACCTGGTTGATGAGAACTCATGACTACCATCTGACTTCATCATCAGATCCTGAGTACCATCTATTGTCAAAGATTTTGTTGAGACGAGTCAGTAACCTCAAATGATATTCAATAATAAATAATACTTACTAAAAATATTAGTCAAGTTAATTAGTTAGTTACCAAAGTCGTCAACCCAAGGATCAAAGTTTTCGGTCGCAGTATACATGCAACAGTACAGCCAAACACGCACACAAGTGCGGTTTTGGACACGGCGGGTGCCGCACACAATGACAAAATAACTTCGCGATCGTCGAGCCGCGTGCGGAGCGGACTAACATACGTCCTGCCTCTACAAGCTCTGCCGCGGTACTGACATCGCAAGCGCGCGTAACCGGTAATAAGGAGGCATTTTTAAAAAATCGTCAAAAATATTAAATTGCAATTAATAGAAAACTTTTGCATAAAATCTGTTTGAGTAAGCGTTGCAGATTATTTTTATATTAAAATTACTTCAAAAACACGTAAGTTTTCGAAGAAATTGACACTTATTCTGAGGTGATTTCTGAAACAAATTGGATTCATCATATCCTCATTTACTCTATTCTAAAGCCTTATAACAAAGAAGTAGTCTCAGATGATTGTAGTACAGGATATACATAATACAAATTTACCACTTGAAGCATTCAAAACTATCCAAATTTTACAAATTAGACGGACTAAGTCAGCACTTTTCGCGGGTTTTCCTAAACATGCACCAGAAAAAAAATCATAATTAATTAAGTGAGTTAGTTTTTAAAAATCCAGTCTCACAACATGTAAGTTAAGAAGATGTCCTAATCGAATCCTGAACTTAATAAGTCTTTTAGATGACGGAAAGTGTAGCATTTTGCCGACTAAAACTATCAATTTTACATTATTACGACGTTTTCGTTGAATGCCCTCTTAACTGTATAATTATGCAATAAAAACAAGGTGAGACAAAATTGGGGTTTTTGCCGGCCGGCGCCGCGGCGGTGCGGACACGAGTACACCGGACGCGTCTGTGTGCGTTAGAACGCGCACAAATAAAGTGGCTTTCTGCGGGCAGCCGAGCGGCACCGCCCCCGACTGTGCGATGGCAATAAACACAAAAATCACAAATTTGAATTCATGCTTGCCTACCTTATCGTGTTAGTTCTACATTATTAATAAATAATTTTAATTATTGAATGTTGATTAGAACTGACTGTTATCTGGGACATTTTTATTTTTGTCAAAGTTGTACGTCCACCCGACTTTTTTTGAATTTGGAAATTTTTATGTGGTTTCCACTCAGAATCGTGAGCTCTTTCACTCCTAATAGGAGAAAAAAGTCTCCCAAGTTTTTTCCCATTCCGTTATCATTTTTTTCATACATTTTGTAAGGCAGTAACGGAATGGAAGGTTTGAAAAATGTATGCATATCTTAAGACATTTTTTTTACTTCCTATCAGGCAGGATCGAAAGACCTTGAGATTCTGAGTATGAATCGCGTAAAAAACACGCATGTTACAAAAAAAGAGGGGTGAACAACTTTAAAAAAAATGGCTCATCTGGCCAGCAGCCATAAGGCCATAACAGATTTAATAGTAATTATGTGTTGAAATGAAATGAAAATGAAATATTTATTTTTCAAGTAGGCATATTACAATGAACATATGAACGTCAAGTTTCAGTAAATAACTGATTTCGGTGTTTTTCTCAATTTCATGAGCAAAAATTACTCTAGAAAATGAAATAAAACTATGGAAACGGATTAAATCGCGTATAATGAATTTAAAATACTATATTTACTACTATTTGTTTTTATTTCTATACTGTATTTTAAATTCATTATACGCGATTTAATCCGTTTCCATAATTTTATTTAATGAGTAACTATCGCGGTAACCGAAGACAATATTACTCTAGAAAATGTTTTGTCAAATACCTTTACCTTTTATTTTTTATATTAAGTACATGTATTTGTTTACTTAATAATATACATTTCCATATTTATAAATTGAAATAGATATCATACACGTAAGGAAAAACGACACCGACGACGGTTTTTTCCCACATTTCTAATTAACTACGCGCTTGCTTTCGAGTGCTTTAAATTTTAATAAACCAACGCATTCTTTGATTAGGGGCTCGGGCCTCTCAAGGTCAGTGCAAATGTGACGCGTAGAATAGGTACTAGTATAGGTAGGTAGGGGCGCGGGGCGCGGGGCCGCGACTAAATCTTGTTCATTCACATAACCCAACGAAGTAACTTTTCTAAGACGTCACCAGGTCACCACGCGTCCTTTTCTTTAGGGTGCTATAGAAAAGGATACCTATAGTTTTCTTTGTTCTTATTTACTGACAGACTTGTTTGACAGATTATATCAATTTATAGAGCAATAAATTTGATTAGTGAAACTAAATAATTTGTTATTCATGTTACCTACTTAAAACTGGAGTTTTAACATTTGGTTTAACAAGACGTCCTTACGAGGTTATATAAACAACAATGTGCCACAGGACTTATAATAAAACGGCTTAACAAAATAATACCAATAATAATAGGTGCGTGCTATATTTTACTCAGCAGCCGGCGTAGCCGAATGGCAATTGTCGACACCATATGCCGACAGAAATGTAGTCTAGCTCTGTCGCGCAAGTACGCAAGAGCTATAATTAGAGGTAGATAGATACAACGAAACAAATATTATCGTGAGCACGTGTGCATTCGACTACGCACACTGATGAGCGGACCCAGCGCGTACGTACATTGCGCACCACCTGCACGCACACATACAAACCGCGCGGCATACAATCCACTGGTAGGCTATGTCTACAACGCCATCTAGTAATGTCTGACTCTAAACGTGCACATGACGTTGTATGTTTAGTGCGTGAAAGCTAAAACAGATGTCGCAAGATGTTGCAGTTTGATGACTATTTCGACGTAGGATACTGATAAGAGTTTTGTTGGCCACGCGTGGCTACTGGCGCCATCTAGCTCTTTGAGTGTGGATTAAATTTAGTACACAGGTCTAGAATACTTAGGACGGCGCCCATTTTTAGTATGGGGTTAGGTATCTGTACTAGTATTATTTGATCTGTGGTACTAGTATAGGTAGGTAGGGGCGCGGGGCGCGGGGCCGCGACTAAATCTTGTTCATTCACATAACCCAACGAAGTAACTTTTCTAAGACGTCACCAGGTCACCACGCGTCCTTTTCTTTAGGGTGCTATAGAAAAGGATACCTATAGTTTTCTTTGTTCTTATTTACTGACAGACTTGTTTGACAGATTATATCAATTTATAGAGCAATAAATTTGATTAGTGAAACTAAATAATTTGTTATTCATGTTACCTACTTAAAACTGGAGTTTTAACATTTGGTTTAACAAGACGTCCTTACGAGGTTATATAAACAACAATGTGCCACAGGACTTATAATAAAACGGCTTAACAAAATAATACCAATAATAATAGGTGCGTGCTATATTTTACTCAGCAGCCGGCGTAGCCGAATGGCAATTGTCGACACCATATGCCGACAGAAATGTAGTCTAGCTCTGTCGCGCAAGTACGCAAGAGCTATAATTAGAGGTAGATAGATACAACGAAACAAATATTATCGTGAGCACGTGTGCATTCGACTACGCACACTGATGAGCGGACCCAGCGCGTACGTACATTGCGCACCACCTGCACGCACACATACAAACCGCGCGGCATACAATCCACTGGTAGGCTATGTCTACAACGCCATCTAGTAATGTCTGACTCTAAACGTGCACATGACGTTGTATGTTTAGTGCGTGAAAGCTAAAACAGATGTCGCAAGATGTTGCAGTTTGATGACTATTTCGACGTAGGATACTGATAAGAGTTTTGTTGGCCACGCGTGGCTACTGGCGCCATCTAGCTCTTTGAGTGTGGATTAAATTTAGTACACAGGTCTAGAATACTTAGGACGGCGCCCATTTTTAGTATGGGGTTAGGTATCTGTACTAGTATTATTTGATCTGTGCTATTAATAAGAGTTATCACACACCATAGATAAATTAGCGCTCTTCGCTGCCAACTTTCCTACCAAGCAACAATAGTCTCTATATCCGTGTGGTAAAGGCTACAGACGTGTGGGTGTTTTGGTTGACCGCTGTGGCGCGCTGCGGCAGGAAATTGTGACGTCATCGGACCGGACAGGGTACTAGCCAACGTCACAGTCGCTTAAGCTTCGTAAGCGTTGAGCTAATAGCTCTCTCTATAGCTTTTCTGCAGTGGCGTGACAGAGCCAGAATTCGTTTTGATCGCCACGTAGCGTCATCGACTGTCGATGTCGCTTCGGCTAGACCGGACAGTGCAGTGGGAAACCCGTGTAACTATATTAAGTAACAACGCCAAAAGCCTCCGATATACATACGTACATAAACTCACACGTGTATTCCCGAAAGGGGTAGTATAAAACTTTTTAATATTAAATTAATAAGTTATGAGAAACTGACGACCCAAAAAAATTATCATCAAAACCTTTTTTCACGTCCTCAAATCGGAAACGGAAGTGGGGCCTATTCTTCCCTGAGGAGAATGGGGTTTACAAAAAAAATGTACCTACATAATACCTAATTTATGACTACATACATCAGGTGCCTCAGAAATGCCATACCTACTAAAAGCAGTACGTGTCTACATACAATTATTGAAGTTAACTCAGGACTATGAAATGTACATACACATAACGGCAATATTAATACACAGGTACAATATCTAACAAGTAACATTGCCAATATCTAAAGAACCTTTCACACGGCAAACATGAAATAAATTGACACGAGACACGTACAGTATCTAATAACATCACGAGAACAAAGGCCGGGGTTTCCGAGGCGGGACACAGACGACACAGTAATAAGGGCGGCGAAACTCACCTCACGGGAGTAAAGAAAGAGCAGAGTAACAGCTACAAATTAAACTGGCAACCTGCAATTACAAACTAATCAGGTGCCGTAGCCGAATGTCATTTCTGCGACGCGAAACGAAACCGAAACGCCGCGAAAGGTAGTCTGGCTCTGTTGCGCCAATACGCAAGAGCGATAGAGATAGATATCTACGAGCGTTTCGTTTCGTGAGCGTTTGTGCCATTCGGCTACGTACCCAGACGTGCTGTGTCGGCGTCATGAACCCCAATCATCAAACATTATTTATGGTACTCCCACACTGGCTGTTATACATATAACATTTACCTATAACAGCCCAGCGTGGGAGCACCATATTCTAAATGACAAACTTTTTTACAACTAATGGATAAGGCACATCACTGACATCACACACATTAACACTGGCGCAAGACTTGTAGGAAATCCTGTTGCTCTTGCCTTGGGTAAAATAAACGACACTTTTTGAACATTCTTCAGTATGCAAATTTTATAAACAAAGGAGCATTATTTTGCATAAAGCAGGAGTATCAAGACTTCAACCTTCCATATTTAGTTCAATTAAACTCTGCAGACTGTGCGACTATGAATACTATTTATGCAAACTGTATGTATTCATTTACAGTACAATAGACAACAGCTAAATACACATTTCGGAATCATCAAAAGATATTTTTTATTAGATAAAACATTGAAGTTATCACTGTTATATGGTCTCGACTCTGTTACTTTCTTTACTCCCATATTGACTTGCGCGAGTTTTGTTGAAAACAAAAGAAGACATTTTAGCTCGATGCTTTCAGCTCTTACAATGAACACTCTATTGTGATTGAGACCTCTCGGAGACCTAGCATTATCGTAGCGGAAACTAGATACCTAAAGATATTTCTAGATAAAACATAAACTACTAGCTTTTGCCCGCGGCTTCGCTCGCGTTAAATTCGAAAATGCGGAATGCTCCATACAGGGTGGGGCCTGTAACAAAAGCAAAAAATTAAACTGTAGGCTATACTCCTTAAACTAACCAACATTTGTTCAGTGACTTTTAAAAATTATGAAGTCTTTAAATTTTTAATTTTTCATACTAAATAAATATTAGCTTCAATGTAAGTACGCCATTATTGTTGTCATTGACGTTGTCTGTCACACTTTAGACTTAACAGAATTCGCAATACATTACCTCTTAGAAAAAACTTTCAAGGGTAATAAAAATCAAAATACAAGTTATTTTTAAAAGTCGCTGAACAAATGTTGATCAGTATAAGGAGAATAGCCTACAGTTTAATTTTTTGCTTTTGTTACAGGCCCCACTCTGTATAAATTTCTACCCCCCATTTTAGGTAAGTGGGGGGTGTTAGAAATAGACGAAATGTAGCCTATGTCACTCTCCATCCCTTCAACTATCTCCACAAAATCACGTCAGTTCGTCGTTCCGTTTCACCGGGAAAGACGGACAAACAAACAGACACACTTTTCCATTTATAATGTTAGTATGGATAATCACGACCTCAGGCAACACACAACTTTAACCAATGAAATCACCATGTAAGTTGTATTTTAAGATATTCAATCTCACAGGCCGTAACTTTTTTTTTATTTCAACATTCAATGATTCAGCATTTCATTCTTCAGATTCATTTCTCAGTAGATACATAATTTACGCTTAGTCACATTCTAAAAGGTAGAAGATTGTATGATGGTTCCGGTAACTTTGAATAAAAATAAATATTAATTTTCCTACAAAAACTTATTTTATTATGTATACAATTGTGCACTCAGGTTTTTTTTAATATCATGTAGGTAAGCGTACGAATTCGAAAACAAGCATATAAATTAGACCAATAGAAATTCAATATCGCCTTTTACCACAGATCATCAAATTCGTCCCCATCTCACTTCAAAGTCAAACTGGCGGACTGCCGGTGCTCCAAACAAACTTCCATTTAAATATTCCTCGCTGCTGTAACATGCAATACCTACCCCTGAGCACAAAGTGCAAGAACAAAAGAATAAAAGCTTTGTAAAGAAGAATATTAAAAGAGTTCACTTGGAGACAGCGCATCATTCTGTACCCATTATTTAAAAACGGACTTTACTTCCTTGATTCTGAGGTTTCTTTGTGAGATACGATGGTATCTTATCTGGGATAGGTAAGGAGTTGATTTTCCGCACTAGGGCCGCAAGTTCTTAGCTGCAGGTTCTCGAGATTATTCTTGCTATCTTTGCTCGGACAAGCTGAACGTTAGCGAGAATTAGATTCAACGATGTATTAGGGTTCCGTAGTCAACTAGGAACCCTTATAGTTTCGCCATGTCTGTCTGTCCGTCCGTCCGTCCGTCCGTCCGTCCGTCCGTCCGTCCGTCCGTCCGTCCGTCCGTCCGTCCGTCCGTCCGTCCGTCCGCGGATAATCTCAGTAACCGTTTGCACTAGAAAGCTGAAATTTGGTACCAATATGTATATTAATCACGCCAACAAAGTGCGAAAATAAAAAATGGAAAAAAATGTTTTTTTAGGGTACCCCCCCTACATGTAAAGTGGGGGCTGATATTTTTTTTCATTCCAACCCCAACGTGTGATATATTGTTGGATAGGTATTTAAAAATGAGTAAGGGTTTACTAAGATCGTTTTTTGAAAATATTAATATTTTCGATTATTTACTTCGCGCCTCGTCCTCGAGATTAGTAACTGGAGATATATATATACATGTAGTTACGCCGGTAGGTGCTACCACTCTGCACTTAGTTTGGAGTTATTTTTAAATTTTTATTTTTTAAAAGTGGGTATGCCGAGATCTTACCTCCCGGCCGCCATCGCTCTGTCGGTTCATACGCTTTCTAGTGCTCGACCACTCAAGTCACTTCTCAAAGAAATTAACCAAGTTTTTTCTTTCGTGGATCTCGCATTAAATAAAAATGCCTAAACGTAAACGTATTAAGAAATACGAGGATGACATTGATCATCTAATGCATAAAGTTCGAAAATTAAAACGTAAATTACAACGTAATAGTGACAGTGCTTCGTCACACAGTGGTTCCGATGATGAATTTGTACCGCCAGAAACCGGTAAGTCCTTTTAATTTTCACTTATAAAATTTTAACGAAGGTTTTCAAACCTAGGGACATAATTCTTATAATGTGCACTCAGATTTAACCATTGGGGATAAATCAAAGCACAAATATTATATCGGTTGGCGTTCAGTTCACTGAGAACGGATACCCAACTGTAATGTACGATTTTCTATTATCATTAAAAGTTACATAGTTACAAGTTTATACTTGTATATACATCAATGCTTTCCGATTAGTCGTTGGGGCTAAATCGACGCATGGTATGACGGTTGGCGTACAATTCGTTGGGAATTGTTACCTAACTTTAGAAGAGATAACGTGCGTTATCTGGTTCAGTTCACCATTAAAATATGACAAGTCATTAGTTACATTTTACGAATAAAATTTAAAGTTAAAAATGTTTTGCTATTAAGTAATTTTTATTCTTAATTTATAATAATAGTTTTACATTTATATTCGGGTATATGGATAATTACATAGCAAACTTGAGTATTGCGTTTTGTTCTCAGTATCACCGGTTTTACAACCAGATGATTGGTTTCCGGAATACCCGGATTATGAACTGAACTACGATCCATACAGCCAAAATGACCATGCCATTGGCGCTGATTACCAGAGAGACCCTATCGAGGCTGATAATTTTCCTATAGAGGAATACCAGATTTCTGCTGAAAATTTGATAAAGCCTAATAAGGCTCAGCAAGGCGCTACACGGGCCGACACGGTGGCCGTTTCAAATACAAGCGATAATCCTGCGCCCGGCACGAGCTCCGGCGCCGCGGCCCCGGCCCCGGCCGGCGCGAGCGCCGCCGCGAGCGCCACCGCCACACCAGGCACTAGCGCGTCCGCTGCTGACCGTACCGACGATAATAAAGTCGAGGACACAATTGATTTGGACGAGGATGTACTACAAATCCTGGGAGATGACCCCTCGTCGGCCTCAACATATGGCAAAGAAGTGCGTGCAGAAATAGCTACCCGTTTTACATATGTAGCCATAGAAGGTATACCTAAAGATATCCGTGAAGAACTCCTTAGTAAATACCTTATCCCCGCTAATTGCGCGAAAATAGGCGCGCCCAAGCTAAACCCTGAGATCAAGGCCGCCATTTCAGAGAACTTTGCTAAACGTGATAAGGGCATCGAGTCCAAGCAAAAAGAAATGGCTTGCGCAATATCTTGCCTTAGCGAGATAATTACATCACAATTAAATTCAAAGGAGAAAAATAACGACCTGTTACAAAAACTTATAGACCTCGGTCGTATTTTGTGCGACTTACAATACTCAGATAGCATAACTAGACGCAACTTCATACTTTTCTCATTGAAAAAAGATCTCAAGGACCATCTGGCGAATACCAAGATAGATTCATGCCTATTCGGAGAGAACTTGACCGAGACGCTTAAATCAGCGAAAGCCACGATTAAATCCGGCGGAGAGATGAAAGCTCCCGTTCCAAAACAACCCGTAGCGCAATACAGGCGGGTAAGATCCAGTGTGTCGCGGCCTTTAAACAGTTTAAACCGCCGAGGCCCAGCGCCGCGCAGGCCGCCGCCGCCGCCGGGCCCGCCGCCGCCGCCGCCTCGCGGCCGCGCGCCTGCTCCCCGCGCGCCGCCCCCGCCGCCCCCGGCGCCGCCCGCGCGCTACTACAGGCCGTCGTACGCGCACCAGCCCCCGCCGCCGCCGCCGCGCCACTACTACTAGATACAGTTAAGTACGCTGGCCGTTTATCACTATTTGAGAAACATTGGGCGTTAATTACTAATGATCGCACCATACTTTCATGGATAGCTGGCTATAAAATCAATTTTAAAAGTAGTGTTGTTCAACTTTTTTTTCCTTCAGTGCCAGAATATTCTGAAGTAGAAAAATCACATTTTGCAGATGCCATTGATAATTTTTTACAAATAGGTGCTGTATCAGAGTGTAGTCCTTGCGAGGGCCA
This sequence comes from Leguminivora glycinivorella, assembly GCF_023078275.1. NCBI lineage: Eukaryota > Metazoa > Arthropoda > Insecta > Lepidoptera > Tortricidae > Leguminivora > Leguminivora glycinivorella. The sequence continues at coordinate 16,589,054 of NC_062981.1, forward strand.
ATTTGTGTCCAGTATTTTTCTTGTGCCGAAGCCGAACGATAAAATGCGTTTTTATACTTAATCTTAAAAAATTAAATGAATTTATCAACACAGACCATTTTAAACTCGAAGATTTGCGAACAGCCGTTAAACTTCTAACTCGATAGTCCAGATTGTTATATGGCTACACTGGATTTAAACGATGCTTATTTTTTAATCAAAATTCATGAAGAATCAAGAAAATACCTACGTTTTATCTATGAGGATAAAATGTACGAATTGTTGCCTCAATGTTGCGCCGTACATATTCACCAAAATCACAAAACCCATTGTAAAACTATTACGCTCCGCAGGCTTCCTCTCTACCCTGTATCTAGAAGATGATTGGTTACTTTTTGGTCAAACTTACGAAAAATGTCTAGAGAACATTGAATTAACTGAAACAAATATTGATATCATTAGGCTTTATTGTCAATCAAGAGAAAAGTATGCTCACTCCTATGACGTCGTGTAAATTCTTGGGAATGATAATCGATTCGCGTCGTTTACAACTTAACTTACCTTCTGAAAAACGAGCACGCATAAAGACCGAGTTAGAACTGTTTTTAAAAATTAAGCGTTGCAAGATTAGACAACTATAGCAAAACTTACTGGCCTACTAGTCTCAGCGTGCCCGGCGATCGAATACGGATGGCTCTATACGAAGGAACTAGAACGCTGCAAGTTCCTTAACTTACAGGGCCAAGATAAATTATAATCGTACAATGGATATACCCGAGTCCATCCTACCTAATTCACATAGTTGCATTCGCACTGATGATTATCGAATTCAAATATTTTCTGACGCCTCAACTACGGGGTGGGGGGCAGCCTGTGGGGGTGATACGGCAAGTGGCCAATGGGCTAATACTGAGCGGGAAAACCATATTAACTACTTAGAGCTGCTTGCCGCGTTTATTGCTTTAAGGATTTACGCATGTAACTTGTACAATTGCCAGATAATCTTACGGCTAGATAACACGACTGCGATAGCGTACATAAATCGAATGGGTGGTATACAATACCCCCATCTTACTCAGATTACGAGAGAGTTCTGGCAATGGTGCGAACAAAGAAAACTGTTCGTATTTGCATCGTATATAAGATCCCGCGATAATACTATAGCTGATTACGAATCAAGAAGATCACATCCCGATATTGAATGGGAATTAGCCGATTGGGCTTTTAAGGAGATCGTGTGCCAATTTGGTTTACCGTCCATAGATTTGTTCGCAAGCCGTATAAATAAAAAATGCGCAATGTACATTTCCTGGCACAAAGATCCTGATGCATACGCGGTAGACTCCTTTACTGTAACCTGGACAAGCATGTTCTTTTACGCTTTTCCACCTTTTTCGGTTGTACTTAAAGCCCTTCGAAAGATTATTTCAGATAAAGCTACAGGCATCATGATTGTACCTTTGTGGCCAACACAACCATGGTACCCTGTTTTTCAAAGTCTCCTAGTTAGCAATGTCATTACCTTTCAGCCTAGTTAGCAAGGCCTTAATTTCTCATTCCTTTCCCAACGAATACACAACTCGATTACCCTGGTTGCAGGGATATTGTGCGGGTCGCGCTGTCCAAAAGAAGCTTACCGCCGTCCTCATTAGATATAATGTTAGCATCTCTATCACCAAACACGATTAAACAATATGATGTTTGCCTTAAAAAATGGTGGATTTTTTGTAAAAGTAACTCGGTCGACTTGTATGACGCATCTGTTCCGACAATAATATATTTTTTGACTGATATGTTTCATGAAGGTAGCCAATTTGGTACATTAAACTCCTATAGATCGGCCTTATCTTTAGTCTTAGGTCCCACAATATCAAAGGATGACAGGCTTCACAGATTCTTTAAAGGCGTTTTTCGTCTTCGACCCCCAACACCTAAATACAATACAACATGGAATACGAATCTTGTACTAAATAAACTGGGTGATTGGTTTCCTAACGATACATTAAATTTCGAAGAGCTTACCAACAAAACGGTTACATTGTTGGCTCTCACTACGGCTCATAGAGTCCAAACAATATCAAAAATTAATATAAATAATATAGAAACAACCCCTGATTGTATATGTATTAAAATTCCAGACATCTTAAAGACGTCAAGACTTGGCTGCAAACAGCCCATTATATATCTGCCCTTTTTCCGAGAAAACCCCTCTATATGTCCAGCGTCAGCGCTTTCTTGCTATTTAAATACAACAAAGACCTTACGAGTATCTGACAGCCTGTTCATCGCGACTAAAAAGCCACATAAACCAGTAGGCTCGCAGACGCTTAGCAGGTGGATCAAGCGCACGCTTGGCTTGTGCGGGGTGGACACGGCGGCGTTCAGCGCGCACAGCACGCGGCACGCCGCCGCGTCGCACGCGCGCGCGGCGTCAGCGTCGACGCCATCCGCAACACCGCGGGGTGGAGCGGACAGTCCAATACTTTTGCAAAAATTTTATCAAAGGCCAATTTTAAGCAACGAGGACTGTTTTTCTCTGGCGTTATCGGTCTTGAACAAATAAATAATTAAAATTATATCAAGCTCATCCTCAGTTGATTAATATAAATCTGCTAAGCCTCTTGAAATAATAATGTTGTTTAGCATTTATCATATATTATATAGATTTAATTATGTATTTACAAAAAATGTAATTCATAGAGGATGGAAAATATGTTTAAATAAACAAACAAACTTGTAATTACTCTTACAATATACCTTAATATACCTTAAGTGGACATTTATTTCAATGCATAAATTGTACCAATTAATATAATGACTAATTGTGTCTGCAGTTTACACTGTGTGTGATTTATCTCAAATTTATGTAATAAATATTAAAGTATGCTATTTGAAGTGTTTAAGATTAATATCCTGCCAAGATTACCTGCATAGCTTATAGTATGCCACAAGTGTCTACAAATCTATAGTTTTTACTTTTGGGTATGGCATAAATACAATGATATTTTATCAGGGCTTACTTACAATAGAGATTCACTCTCTAACATATAATAATATGGGCATTGATTGATGATCTTGAAGGAAATGTTACTCTCAAAGTCTACATGTATATATATATCTCCAGTTACTAATCTCGAGGACGAGGCGCGAAGTATAATTAATGATTAAACGAACTTACCTGAAGTGAAGTTCTATCATAATTATACGAAGCGCCTCGTCCGAAGAGATTAGTAACCTATCACCCTCCCACCCATCGCTTCGCTCATCCCCTTACTGTCCCAGACAAAACACATCAATCAATGGACTAATACTAAAATATAAAAATAAATAATCTCTCAACTTATGAACCGACAGAGCGATGGCGGCCGGGAGGTAAGATCTCGGCATACCCACTTTTAAAAAATAAAAATTTAAAAATAACTCCAAACTAAGTGCAGAGTGGTAGCACCTACCGGCGTAACTACATGTATATATATATCTCCAGTTACTAATCTCTTCGGACGAGGCGCTTCGTATAATTATGATAGAACTTCACTTCAGGTAAGTTCGTTTAATCATTAATTAGCTTTTTTAAACTGACACCTTTGATTCGACGGTTGATATTGAAAATAGTTCTCATCATGATTATACCAGTACATTACAATGTAAAACATTTGGTTTAATACAATTTTAATTAAAGCTCTTCATACTGCTCACAGAATACAAAGGCAATAATAGAGTTAACATATAACTTAGGGATACTCGTTGATAGTGAAAATAGTTGGCACTGTTGGCAGCAACCTGAACCATTAACGTATAGTTTACAGTTTTAATTAAACCTCTTCACACAGCTCACACAAGACAGCTCATACGAATATAGCTACAGAGAACCGCATGCAATCACCTGTATCAGAATCCCGGGAGACTGCCATATATTGCACTACCTAGACTTTAATTAAATATAAACTGCCAGTCTGGAGCAGGTAGTAACATTCCTGTTATAACATCACTTACTGTCTAGGAAATTTTCAATGCCGTGCCGGGCGCGAGAGTAGTTAGAAGCTTATTTAAGCTTTTATTGCACAAATAAAACAATAACTCAATACCACAGATGTCATATATACCATAGATCAAGCAAACGTATCTACTTAGCGTGTCAAATGAACTCAGTGAAATCCACTGAGTTGTCCGTCTTTAATCGCAGCTTGCAGCTTTCGGGCGTCAATTATTGTAAGTTGAAGTCAATCAAAACATAAAAAATGCCTCGTTACGTGATATTCAATTGCAACAACACAAAAATTATGAACAATCAAGAGCCTGAGACATATTTAAAATTACAGGCAAGAAACAACTTCAGTACAAAATTTAGTACACGCTCGGTCCCTATACAAATAGATGAACTTGTTTCTTCTATCTAAATAAAGTTCTGTGCTCAATACTCTAGCCTGTCTGTCTCTTTTTAACCGCCGCCCCTAATCTCAAGGAATGTGGTTCTCAATTCGTCTGTATTTTTTTTTTAATTATTTTTTTATGTTTGTTCCACAATATCTCCGTCGTTACTAGACCGATTTTGAAAAAAAAAATTTTGATTTAATGTATATACATACAGATTGGTCCCATTTTTATCAGATCCCAGTTTTGGTGATGGAGTCCTGGAGAAATCGAAGGAACTCCTCAAATCTGAAAACGGCGGTTTTTTTACTTATTGTCATTCTATATTAAGTTATCAGTAGACCATGCTAAAATGTATGCTTAAGCATAATTTAATTAGTTAAGTAGATACATTTCCTTACCTCTCATAAAATGAATCTTTATATGTAAAACAATGCGTGAAGTAGCAAAGAGAGAGAATGAAAACAATTCTAAAACGATTTCTAATTGAACATATCGAGGGTTTACTGGTGAAACCCGATAAGTGGAACGAACCGTTTTTGAAATTCGAACTATGTGTAATTTCCACGACGTTGTTATTTCAAGGACAAATTATCTCGATTTATCGGGTTTCACAAGTAAACCCTCGATATACCGTTGGTAATGACTTTTCTTTTGACTCAGCTCGCTCTAATACATGATTTTCTAATCCCTCCAAGCAAGGTTGAGAAGATCACAAGGAGGAAATCACAATTCAACCATAGAAAAACCAACGACATATCCATCATGAAGATTCAACATATACAGAGGGAGCTCTCCCAAAGGAAAACAGGATGGTAATAAACATAAATTGTTACATTCCAATCGCCCGTTGCTTTTAATTTTCCGCGTTTTCAATTTCGATTGTCGGTGAGTAAGGTATTGGGATTTGTATCACTGAATTACTCTTATGATTGGGTATTGATTGATTTTATGGCACCGCAATGACGATGTTGTATTGAGATTTAATATTTTGTGCAATGGTTTCAGTAAATAATTATATGGAAGTTACTTTTGGCTAAAAAGCAAACCGCCTCTAACTATTAAGTTAAGGCCAACGAGCCTCTAGTAGCCTCGACGAAAACCACGAAATTGCCGAAATAGCGTTAAGCCTAAGCCTGTTATCCAACGTTTCGATCGACGCGTAACTACAAAAAATCGGGACAATCACCTTGTCTTTATCACACTTCATGTTTGGAATCATGGAGCAAAAGAGATGGAATTTCGTTAATCGAGAGAAGAGTAAAAGTTTAGTTGCGAACTCCTATTTGATAGTTCTTTAGAAGTTTGTTTTTATTTGACCTCTGAAAAAGGTTGCGATGTATGTGTTTACATCTAGCGCATGTAGGAGATTTTCGATTAATTCAACCAGAATTTAGTTAAAGTTGGAATTTTGATTCTGGAACTAATTGGGACTTACTTACATACGTACTTACCTAAATGTTCCATGCATAGGTACATGTCACCCATCTAAATTACACGAAGGAGTACTAATAATTAATTATACATCTATATGTATGGCACATGCCAATCGTAACTGTTTTCGTATAATATTTCATATCGGTGTACGATGGAAATGGCCTGTTAGTCCGAATTGCCAATGAACGGCAATAGGCGGTCGACAACATGTCATGTCGATGGTATCGCCCGGGTACCAGCGCGCTCCGGCACCGACTTGAGAGGCTAAATATAGGTCTTTGACTCTTTGCTATGCAAGTTAGGAAACTTGACCCGGCACTTGTGGTTACATTTTGCGTGGACATTGATGATAAACCAATAGAAGATTCTGTTTTTACGATGAAACTATTGAAATGTAAACTTGACGTAGCGATTGAAACTTAATTAGAGCCTTTCAGATCATACGAATGAAAGAATGAATCTGTGTCTTTAGCTTGTTTCCCCTGTAGATTCGTTCTTGTAAATGGACAACCAAAAGGCTTGAAGGTATGCGGATGAGGAGTATGATTGAACAGAATTGAGAAGAAGAATGTACACGTGCAGTTATTATCGAAAAATCTAAAGGTCAAATAAATACGAAAATGGCTTTTCCCACATAAAGAGGTCCTTACTTCCAATGCAACAAAGACGTTACTATTTGAAATTCTCACTCCAATTCTTCTTTATTGCAGATGAAGCAAAACTTTTAGGCATACATAGAACGCCACAAATAAAATATAACACCGCATCAAATAACATTGACAGACCTCAACATTACATTTCCAGAAGAATTGCGTTCGAGCAAATCCAATCACCCGCGGCTCAGCGACAAAGGAAGCGAAAACTTGCTCCACATTAGGGGAGAGTGGGGCAATTACGACCACCTTACTGTGATCTAGTTAGTGGGGTGAAACTAACTTGCAACAGCAAATTTGGGTATCATAAATGAAATTCGGTACGTAAGTTTGTAACAAAACTTAGAGATGGCTTTTAACGAAACAAGCTACAAGTACCTAGTAGCGGATCTGAGTGTAGTTTTTTGGTAATGGAACTAGAATGCAGTGACAACATCATGTCTACTAAACGCTTACTTTAAGTTAATTAGAAACTGAAAGCCAAGGGAAACTAGCACGATTTCGACAAGTTATCCAGGCTGTATTTATTTTTAGTTCATTATTTGTAATGTCTTCCAGAGAAGGATCAAGCTTTATCACTAATTAACTGAACTCAGTATAGGTATTTCAATTCAATTATCTCATCATATTTTACCTGCTGGTCGTGATTTCATATGTTTCCCATATCGTCAGTTGCGGAGCAAATTACTTTCCATTGCCAGCTTTATATTTTCTTTATTTCGTAGTATTACCACAGATTAATAATAGGTTACTAACGTCAGTATAAGCAAGTTTGTTAAATCGATTGTTTATATTTACCCTCCGGTCGTGATTACCCGTCTCTCCCCTATCGTCGCGCAACCAATTACTTCCCGGCCGATCCATCAACTCATTGCCTGCTCATTAGATGTATTTCGGTCCAAATTGCCGTACTCATATTGGCAAGTTTGTTAGAAGCTAATTTTCCACGATAATCGAACGAGCGTCGTTGAAGGCTTCGAGTTGAAGGTTATGTGGGCTACCGATAGATTATTTTTAAGATATTATTCTGTATTATAATATAATGTAGAAAGCCTTAATATGGAATAACACCATACTTTTCCTAACAATTTCCAAATAGATTGTAAAGGTAATTAAAGCAAGAAAATTACACATACAAAATTAACAATCATCTTCGCTTCTGATATTCGATACAACTCAATTTAATTATCCATTGTAATTACATTTAAGGCCTCCTGTTTACATTACAATAATAATTAATTTTTGTTTCAGGTCGCGCCGCTGTGTAAATACTGGTCTAAGCAATAATAGAAACCCCGTAGTCGTAGACTAAGTAAAAATCTTCCATAAGTGTAAACTGTGTTGTGTAAAATGTGTGAACAGTGTGAAGCGCGTGTGTAAGATGGTGGCAAAATGGCCGCGCGGTCGAGTCTGATGCGACCGTTTGTGGTGCTGGCCCTGCCCGGAATGTATTTGCTGTACAAGTACAACCAGTACCGTCAGCAGCAGATGGAGACCGCGCGGCGCCGCGTCACCGAGCGCGAGCTTATGCACCTTAACACCAAAATCGTGAGTAATCTCTTCTTCGTGTTGAAACCTCTTTCAGAGATCAAGAATCGTACGTATTATTCTACCATACCAACCAACCAGGTTAACCGTCGCTCTGTTTGCATTGTGAAATATGCATTAGGTACCTCGAGTATTTGGGGAGTCATATTTTTATGGCAGGACGAGGAATCTAAGTAAGTAGTTTTAGAATTCTTTATGTAGGACGTTTTTCAATCTGCAGTTTACTTAATACAACCTTATTGAGGGAAACGAGCAGGTGTCTTGCCACTGATTGAGCAATGAGCAAGCAAAAGCAATTTGATTATTAGACTCGTTGAACTAAGTTTCCCACTATTTAAACCCAGATAGCCAAGACACAAGTACGATACCTACTAGGTACTTGCTAAGTGCGCTCGACCATACATCTAATTACCGCTCTCAAGAATTTGAACACTACTCCACCATCTAAAAACTATATACCGAAAAATATACCGTCTCAATTCTAAAAGTGAAGAAATCAAAAGACTATTCAAATTCCAAACTACAGTTCGACTTTTCAGTCCGGAAGAGCTTTATCTCGCTCGAGCGATCTTATCGGCGGATGGCTGCCATTCATGAGCTCGAGTGCTCGTAGCCCGATTGTTCAACCACGAGTGCTGTTGTTTCTTCGACTTTTATGTAATCCCTACTACCTACTTTGGAATTTCTTGAAAAATTTAAAGTCTTGGTTACCTGCAACTTTTTTATTTTTACACCGCGCGGAAGCTGGACATTAGTCTAGTTTTTCCTGCGACTTCGAAGGTCTGATCTCCTTCTTTCTTTTTATTTGCCCAGACTTTTCCCATATCATTTGGGGTCGGCTCTACTCGTCATTCTTCGCCAGGCGTTCTGGCCAGGCTATTCTGAGTCGAAGGTCTGATGGCAGTCGCTTTCGAAGAACTAGTGTCTACGCCGAACCCCCAGACGCAGACCCCAGGCTCCCGTGCGCCGTAGCTTAATACCGCCGGGATAACGCAAGGAAGAAGAATTCTCCAGGTAAATTGTTGACCACAAACGCTGTAAAACGTTCAAAACGTCGGAATGCGTTATAAATGTACTATACGCGATACAATCAGTTTCTATAGGTTTATTTCATAAATGCTTGCTTACAGTATGCGCTTCTGAACCCAATTCGCAGCATTTACCGTAATTGCATGGAACGGAGCGGATGCACTCGGGTTACCAATTACAATAATGGGTGCACTATCCTGTGGTAACCGGGACCGTTCATCTGTCATCCAACAGATTAGTGGGATAGGAACAGTGCTGGATATTTATTGCACCCAATAATAAGTTTCATGGTGGATGAGTTCCAAGAGGTAAAATTACGTTTATTAAATTTCTGCGAATTGTTGCAAGATTGACGTACACATTTATAAATGGGAATCCAATAAAAGACTCCGAGGTAAAGTGATGTATTCATTAACCCCTACTAGGTGGGTTTCCTTTTCTTAGAGATTTTTCGCCACATATGAGTTACCACATGTATTGAGGTACCTACGCTCTGTAAGCTCCTAGCTCCCGCTGGCAGAAGGACTTTGCTTTTGCCAGCAAAACTTTACTTTTGAAGTAGGAGGTTCGAACATTACCCAGGTACTCTAAATACCCATACAGTAATACGATAAAATTCTTTGTTTTAATTAAATTTTACTCTAAGTATAAAAATTTTGTTTTTGTTTGGTAAAAAAAATTAAATAAAATTAAATAATAAGTATATATATATACTCATAGAAACCCCAAACACCATATTTCGAGCAACATATGTGAATATGACGAACACATTTGCAGCCGGTACATGGTCATCAATCTTGCTGGCACATTCTGCGAGTAATGGAAATAGGCAAGGTCAGATGGGAGGCTAAACGGTCTAGCCTAGAGTGTTTAGATACATATAAAAATAAATTAGTTTTACATACATATATATAGTGATATCTAGGAGTAGGTATGTTTTTTTAAGTACTTTCTCGCTGTAAGCTGTAAGACTATCCATAAATATTCTGCCAAAAGCTTTCCTTACCTTACCTCACATTTCTCTATGAAGTCTAAGACGACATGATATCATTGCATTCAATTCCTGCTGAAACTTGAATGTCCCCAATGTAAATGCATTATGCAAAAATGGCATAAACGGAGATATTGCTGTACCTACTTTATGATTGTAAATAAATGCCACATAAATACTATGCCAATACATACAATGTAAAGTCGCCGTCATAGAACTTGTGAACAATGTAAACAAACCTTGTAGTCAAAATGTCTTTCATTTCCATTCTAACTCATCAGATAAGTACTGAATCCATGTGTAATTTAATCAATTCATATCACATTATGATCCTCAACCTTCAAAATAATGAAATTGTGCTATAATATTGATATTTTATATGATGGTTTGTTTACATTGTTGACAATTTCTATATTGACAGCGATTTTAATCTGTCTCGGTCCATATCTAAGTACTACTCTATTTGGGCCTACAATATTGTGCAGTACCTACTTAGGCACTTTTGAATTGTAGGTACCATCAACCATCAAATAAAAACTGTCCTTTCTTTCCCTATTCCTTTGTCTATAAATAAATGAATAAATATTGGGGACACCTTACATAGATCAACATAGCCCCAAACTAAGCAAAGCTTGTACTATGAGTGCTAAGCGACGATATACATACTTAAATAGGTAAATACATTCTTATATACATAGAAAACATCCATGTCTCAGAAAATACCTGTGCTCATCACACAAAGAAATGCCCTTACCAGGATTCGAACCCAGGACCGCGGCTTAGCAGGCAGGGTCACTACCGACTGAGCCAGACCGGTCGTCAATATATAGCCCGCATCGAAAACACTCCGCAAACCCAACTCAAACCTCCGTGTCCACTAACCGTGTATCGGATTTCTAAAACACCTCACTGGTAAATCCAGTATCGGGAAATTGCGTGCTGCCCAGCCCTCGGCCTTGATTTAGTGCCGTGTTTTACAGGCTAGTTCAGCGAATGACCTTACCAACAGCCAACTTAAAAATATGTACACGATTTGCGATTTACTCCTGTTGAATAAAGTCCTAGTGTATAGATATTTGTGTGTGAGGTGGGCACTAAAGGACGGTGATTATGGGTTTATTTGCCGCTGTAACTATGGAGCTTTTGCAAGCAGTTCCACGGCAAAAGGCTTCCCTTAGGAAGTTTTATGTAAGGACGAAGTTGGACGCGGGTTTTGGCTAATCTTGAGTCACTAGTTAGTTGCATAAATACATGAGTCACTTATGCTCAAGAATATATTGAAACCGACTTTTAATATTGCAATACTTATGCCATTTTTGTTTTGCTACATGTTTCGGGTAAGTTCGACAATCCTGTCACAAAATATAGAGTTATTATATCAAAAAATCGAGTTCAATTTGAAATGTGTGGCCCAATTGAAGCCAAGTACTTAATACAAAATCCAAAGAACTTTGCAGCCAAGTATCCCAACGAAACTTTGTAATCCTACGAGAAAATTCTCCTAAAGGGGTACGAAAGCTGATGTAATAAGCGGCTTACTTCCGCAGCCGCAGTGTAACGTCCTTCGGGGATATGACCAAGAAAGTGGAACCGTAAAGTGTGGAGCTAACTTGGCCCATCTGTGAGATAAGTGATGTAACAGAATGGGCACGTTTTAGGAAACTTTATTATCACTTTCGAAACCGGGCTCTACGCGGCGCTACGACATTTTCGCTACATACGGGGAAACCCATGTAATCGGCTACGCTTCTACGAGCGGTGTACCCGACAGTCGGGTTCTTGGTAGCGAAAGTGTTATACATACTATGTATAGCATACGGACCGCCTGATGGTTAGCAGTCACCGAATCAGTTTCAGTATACGGAAGCTTGCAACTTTACATGCGCGATGCCGAGAGTTTAAAAACTCTGTAAACGTATTTTTTTTTAATATCTGATTGATAGTATGGAGAATCCGAAATTGAACATCTAATAGCCGAACCGAATATAATAGGTGAGACCAAGGCATCTCTGGGTTGTCCAACTGGACGCCGTCCCGCTGGCCATCCTAAATATCGCTGGGCAGATAGAGTGGAGGCAGATCTCTGTGAACTCGGCGTCAATGAGGGCTGACGACAGGTCGCTCAAACGGCGTGCTCTTGTGTTGGAGGTCAAGACTCAAGACTCACTTTGGGTCGTCGCGCCAACAAAGTAAGTAAGTATTTCATAGACGTTTCATACAGTTTGCCCACAGGATGTGCCTTGAACTATATAACGAATCGATTGATGGGTATTTTATGATTTAAAATGAGATATAGGTATACTTCATATCAATATTATCAATTACGGTAACAGGATAGATGTTAACGTACCAATTCTGATGACATGATTGATTGATTTGACCTAATTTTTGGATGTAACCTGATATTTCGGAAACTGACATTTATCTTTGCAAAGTGAGCGCGCTCGGCAGAGTAATTAATAAAATAGGAAATATGAAACAGAGGATAATCGTGAACCAAACGAAAGCTATATTTCTAACAGTCCCTTTATACAAATGGCAATAATCGACTAATCTGAATGTATAAATGTATTTTCACTGAAAGATATTGCTAAATTACGAGTAAACGTATTAAGGACGAGGTCAACTAGAAGGACGATCGGACTAGCTTCAGATTTCCACAAACGTCGTATATACCTCATGGCTATGCTTTCACTTACGCCGTTATTCTACCAAGTGTGTAAAGGCTATTTTTGGATCAACCCCTATCGTGGAGTGACGAATTTGTTCATCAATCAGCCGCAAATTTACGATCCAGAACCTGTAGTAGATGAGTTTGGAACTTTGTATGTACAGTCCACCAATTGGAACTCTAGGCCACTCTACAACCATGTCAAACTGACAAGCAGTGAGAGATTTCTTACAATCTGATTTATAACATCACTATGACACAGTTCTAAAGTGGCCTAGGGTTCCAATTGGTTGACTGTACAGTCGCCAACAGATATATTGGAGCGGTCAAGGTGCTCAGAAATATCTGAACACGCCTCTGCTCCGCACCGACCGCTCAGATGTATGTAATAGTAACGTGTATTATGAAACATGTTTACTTTGCTAAATGTTCTTAATAATTAAGAGTTTTGAATAATTCACGGTTTTGTAGGTTTTGTGGACCAGGTAATTTGGATTCCAAATCTTTTTGATTTTTGTCAAGCTCCAGATTTTTTGACGCAGTTAGATACATGCATCATGATCATTGATCACGGAAAGGATGATTATAAAAATTGTTACAAACTTACATTGATGTTCTTATTTGTTTTCCAAGTAAGAGTTTACCCCACTTTGTTCTTTCAAACAACTATAACTTTGCAAGGTAGTACAAGGGTAATGGAATAAGACAGTTTGCACAAACTTCATACTTACCTGAAACAAACAAGATATATAATGTAATGACTGTTTGTGTCAAAATAAAGAGAATATATATATATATGTATATATATAAAATATAAATATTATAGGACATTCTCACACAGATTGACTGAGGCCCACTGTAAGCTCAAGAAGGCTTGTGTTGTAGGTACTCAGACAACGATATATATAATATATAAATACTTATATACATAGAAAACATCCATGACTCAGGAACAAATATCTGTGCTCATCACACAAATAAATGCCCTTACCGGGATTCGAACCCGGGACCGCGGCGCAGCAGGCCGGGTCACTACCGACTGCGCCAGACCGGTCGTCGTATATATCTATATATAATATAAATTATGTTGTACTTAAATGCAAAACACCCACGACTCCTCAAGACCCATCGCTCAAGATCCTACTAATAAAAGCGCCCAGGGTGGCTAGCCGAATGGCACAATCGCTCACGAAACGCTCACGAAACGAAGCGCAGGTAGATATCTATCTCTATCGCGCTTGCGTATTGGCGCGACAGAGCCAGCGGCGTATCGCTTTCGTTTGGCGTCGGAGAAATGCCATTCGGCTGCGGGGCCTGAATTCGAATGGAACGCCAATTAAAGTTAGCTCAACGAATCTATTCCGCTCAAATACTACGACCACATTTAGACAAATAGCAAAGAAGCCAATAGCAGATGAGTAAACTATAAATACAGCAATGTCAAGGCAGCACGTTGGCCGACCCCGCTTTCCCTCTCCGTTCGAACTATAAATAAGTCGGAAGCTTCATATTGCCTTGCATTCATTAGCTGCAGTTATTGGAATGCATTCAGGCAGAATTGCAGTGCCGGCTGAATGGCTGAGATGATTATGTATGTAACGGAAGTTACCTTGCCTGCCGCATTCCTTTTGTAACTTTGTTCAGGAATTAAACATGTAATACGTAGCGGGGATTGAGCATGTCTGATTGTCATACCAGAGCCAATTATTCGTATGGATGCAGGGGTTGAAATTTCTGTATCAATTGACTGTATTTCTTAACTCTATTTCATAAATTTCATAATTAATACCCAGTACAACTTTTTGCGACACTAAAATGTTTATGTGACATCGACTTGAAAGATCCTTGCCAGTATACGACACGATGGCTAAAAATACCACATTGAAAAATATACATGATGTGGTTTTGGTTCTGCTAACCTCTTTTGAACATTTTGAACAATCCTGGCAGGTTATAAAAATGACTTTTATACAACAAGAAGAACACTTTACAAAACGTCAATACAGACAAAACTTTCCCCAAAACATGTCAAATTTTCCAGCAACCTAATAAATCACATTTTAAATACATTTCAAATCCAAAAACAGGATGGCAGCCCTCACAGCCGGGTGGCAATCTTTGGCCAGCCTCAAGACCCGTTCTAACCTCGTTTGGAGTTGGACTTCACTCCGATCCTACGCGAAACATAAGCCCCCGTGTGATCCTCTTAAACCGAACCCTAGGTGTAGGAGAGCATATGATGACATCGACCCTGCGGTTGACCCGCATTGTCCGGAACCTTGTGACCCGTACAAGAAGAAGAAGGGCATTTTGCATAAGATTAAATTACGGGTTACTGAGGGAGGGACTAATTTTGGAAGTAAGTGTGCTTTCTAAATGTAGTATCAATAAATACCTTAGCGGCTTAGGTATGACGACATTAATGACAACTTGATTCTGATAATGAAAGGCTATCTCCTTTGAAGTAAGTTTATTTTCTAATTTAGGTACTATTTAACTTTAACTGTATACAAGATATAATAGCCTTTGGGCTTTAATATAACTAAAAATGTGATAATTGCACGCCATATTTTCATATAAATATCATACCTAAAACATTTTGTACAGCACCCTTCCGCTGGCTTGAATGCAAGCCATGCAAGGCCGAAAAAGAGAAGCCCGAAAAGGAAGAAAAGAAAGAGACAAAAGCACTAGTGAAGAAGCCTAAGAAAGAGCTCGTTCCCTGCGAGGAAGAGAGACCAGGGCTCCAGGTGTCAGTACTCGGCGCAGACACCGCTGTTGGGCAATATGTGGCGCTGTTGCTTAAGCAGTGTCAGTATATGAAGAAGTAAGTCTATCTAAAGCATTTTTACCAGCATAAACTTTTGGAATGTAATGTAGGGAAAGGTCAAAGAATCAAAGACACTGTCTATTCGTAAATGCTATTCACACTTCTACTAGTAAACTAGACTAGTGGCCCGTTTCTCAAGACTGAAAGTTACAAGTTACAAGCAGAAGTCTCTTTCCAACTTGTCATATTAGACATTGACAACCACTTGTAAGTTGTGTTGTAACTTGTAGCTTCGAGAAATGGGCCCTAGACCTAGATACAGTGGCTTGTTCACGGGTTAGGAAGAAGCACTTGGCTAAGAGAGGCATTAAAACTCAGCAGTTTAATCTGTCTTCCTCTTTTGGAAAAACAGGTGTGAGTTTGTATATTTATATGTTGTTTCTAGTCGAGAAACCATTGAAAGAAAGTGATCGTCTTTTATTATAAACCATACACTAAAAGCAGCCTAAAAGTAGTACCCAGTCCTAAACATATTCAACATCAGTGACCGCAGACGGGTTATAGGGATAGAAGGGACCCGATAGGGGGTCAAGGGTTGTGCATGTTATCGGCTATGGCCGTAGCGCGTAGCACGTGCTAGCACTGAATGTGATGAACAGAAAAATATAATGCTACAATATTTCTGTACTTTTTAACGCCTGACCACAAAAACATACATATATATTATGAATTTGCGCGGTTTGAGCCACGTTCTCCCTTGCTTCGCCAAATCTCAAGAGAATTATGTTGATTCAATATTATTGAGCTGTCATCACATACCTACAAGAGATAAACAGCGTTCTCTTGACGATGTGCGTATATTCCTGGCGGTTTAGCACAACTTGCGTCCATATTTGAAGTCGCGCTTGATGTGTGGACTCGCGCGCGAGTGTGCCACTTGTGCTAGACCCCCTGCAGGCTTTACTAACTTATTATTTCTAATTTTAGGTGCTTATAGCTTAGGTATACTAAGTGTACCTAACACAATAAAGCTCTGTGGAGTGTGTAGGTATAGAATAAGCTCTAAATAGCTTAGTAACGTACCCGGCAGCTTAACCATCTTACCTTCAAGTGTTCTATTTATACAAGGCATCTGACATTTCTGGCCGCAATATAAACGTTTTACCATTACCGTCCCGACTTCCTAAATGTCACGTATTGCGAACATTTCCCTAAGGGTGTGCCCTGATTTAAGTAGCTTATTTCAGCTGAATATTTGTAAAACCGACTAAACACTCTTAAGCCTTTGACAGTTATAAATTTTCATCCAAATACTTTTTGTTTCAAAATAATTGAGATAATTTTTAAGAAATAAAAACCGCCTTCCTTTGGGGTTCTGGTGATAAATACTTTCAAATGTTGGATTATGTTATCAATTCGTCTGTATATTTTTTAGTTTGTTATTCGATATCTCCGTCATTTCTGAACCAATTTTGAAATTTGGATGATTCTGAAGTACTTACAGATGAGAATGATTATCAGAACGGAACTCTAACCAGGGGCGGCTCACTCTTCATCAGCAGTTCCACTGCACCAAATGTCACTGTTCTGGACGTAAGTGCATGCTTTTTTTTTATACCACGTCGGTGGCACACAGGCCCGCCTGATGGAAAGCGGTCACCGTAACCTATGGACGCCCGCAACTCAAGGGGTGTCACGCGCGCGTTGCCGACCCATTAGAAACTTATGCTGTTCTTATAAAAATACCAAAGTCACTATAAGTGTGCCGTTCAGATTTGAGGAGTTCCGTTCTGACCATCATCAGCAGTTCCACTGCACCAAATGTCACTGTTCTGGACGTAAGTGCATGCTGTTCTTATAAAAATACCAAAGTCACTATAAGTGTGCCGTTCAGATTTGAGGAGTTCCATTCTGACCATCATCAGGAGTTCCACTGCACCAAATGTCACTGTTCCGTACGTAAATGCATGCTGTTCCTTTAAAAACATAAAAATCACCATATGTATGCCTTTCAGATTTGAGGAGTTCCCTCGATTTCTCCAGGATCCCATCATCAGAACTGGGTTCTGAGAAAGATGGGACCAATCTGTATGCATATACATTCAATCAAAAAAAAATTTCAAAATCGGTCCAGTAACGACGGAGATATCGTGGAACAAACATTTAAAAAAAAACAGACGAATTGAGAACCCCTTCCCTTGAGATTTGGAAGGCGGTTAAAAATTAGTGCTTACTCGTAGACGCTCATTTGTTTCTTTAATGTATGCGGTTCCGCATGCATAGGTATTTACACGTATTCTTTCATGAGTGCTGTTTTTTTTTCAAGGTAAGTATTATATTTTATGTACTTGCCCAGGTAACCACGATATTCTGTATTCCGTAGATAAATATACAGACACAACGTTCCTTTAGAGTTAATGATCAGTAAAGATCAAGTTTGATACTCTACAAAATTCCATATATCATACTGATTATACATATCAATTTGCCAGCTCAACCCCAGATTACTAGTATACAAGAAAGGCTAATTTTCCCACAAACTGTTGTTATATCTTGTGTACAGATATGTAGCGAAGGCAGCGAGCCGTGACGTCACCGCGTCACGAAACAGGTCGTGTATTCCCGTTACAGTCGCGAGGGCGGGCAAGTTCCTTTCCATGCAAACTAAACCAGTGTATCATTATAAATCTATCGTAAAAAGCCCTTATGGCACAAACCCAACAACAATACATACAATACTCTTTTCCCCTCACTAGCTCGGAAACACGTGTTTTGTCCTTTAATACCAGCGGGTAAAAACGCATTTTATCCACTAGTGGGTAAAGTAATTTGACCTTGAATAAAGTCAAATTAACTGCTTTAAAAGAAAAGTAGGTGAATCTAGTAATAAATATGATTTACCACCTGTGGAACTACTGGAAGCAGTGATAAACGCATTTTTTTGCGTTGTAGTTTCCTCGCTATAGTGAGGGGAAAAGTTTTGTGTTACACTCGGGTGCAAATGTATTTTACTTCTCGTGTGTTAAAAAACTCGCAAGTTCAGGATTCTATTCTCGAACCACTCGCTTCGCTCGTGGTTCAACTATAGAATCCTTTCACTTGCTCGTTTTTCAATTCCACACTCGGCGTTAAAATACAACTTTGCCCCCTTGTATAACAAATAACTATTATTGTACATCTCACATAGATAGTTTATCATAAATGTACCTAGAGCAACATAAATAGACAATCGGATAGTGCCAATAACATCCCCATCTTCACCACTTGAGTTGTTGACAGTCCTCAACTGTTTCTTGCCCCTCGCAGTTAACCTTAACGACTGTCGACAGCTAGTCTTCCGCAGTATTTTTAACCTCCGACGCAAAAAGGGAGGGGTGTTATAAGTTTGACGTGTCTGTCTGTTTGTCTGTCTGTGTGTGTGTCTGTCTGTGGCACCGTAGCTCCCTATCGGATGAACCGATTTAGATTTAGTTTTTTTTTGTCTGAAAGCTGAGTTAGTCGGGAGTGTTCTTAGCCATGTTTAATGAAAATCGGTCCACTATGTCGCAGTCGGGGGTTTTTTTTAAATTTTTCTAAGTACAAGGTATTTTTTTTTTTTTATTATAAATGGGCTTACTCTTGACCACAGACTAGCCAAAGGCAAAGACGTGGCCTACGATGGAGTGAGCTCGCCCAGAAGATGCCTGTTCACTCTTGATTTGAAGGTTGCCGGGTTATATGAGCTCGGAAATATAGCCGCCGGCAAGGAATTCCACTCCTTGGCAGTGCGCATAAGAAAAGAAGAAGCAAAGCGCTTCGTGCGGATTCGTGGAATATCCACCAAGTAAGGATGGAGACCTGCCGTGCGTCTAAGAGTCCGATGGTAGAATGGGGACGGGTAGACCTTTTTTCTACAACACACTGACATGACAATCTCTGACGATGAAGTTCCTTATACAGCGGTGCTTTTCATCTGGCGATTCGTCTGCTCATTTGCCTCTTATAACCAAAAAATACTGGTTCGCTGAAATGCCAAAGTTTCCCAAGCTCGGTAAACGGTTGGAACAAAATCCGTTTGCCGGCCACAGGGGACCGTTCCGCGCCGCTGTCAAAACATAATTTTGTACGGGACTGCGATAAAATTTATCTGCTGTACAGGAACGCTTCTGCATTGCTTGAATCGATGGGCTAATTCTGAAATTTTAAACTAAATGTTTTTGTGCTTTACGAAGATTGAGTGTTGTAGCCGGGAGGGAAGTGAAAACACTGAAGAGTGCAGACGCTTCATGAATCTCTAATGGTCCCTCGTGGGCGTCTGCTCTGCCGTTGGCGGCTTTTGTCTCTTGCTATTGATAATCTGTTGGTATATTACGGCTACAGAATTTTGATAGGATTTATTTAAAATCTGACTCATTTGAACAACCATAAAGGTGAACAACACCAATCAGTGATCACCTACTAAATACCTGATCTCTGTGGTTGTAAACAACCATAAAAGTGAACAAACAAATTACCGCGCTCACTTTTCCCGTGCGATAACACGAAAACTTAGATTCATAAAATTGCCGACCAGTAAGTTACTGAATTCGCTCGTACGTTTTTTTTTTTTTTATACCACGTCGGTGGCAAACAGGTATACGGCCCGCCTGATGGAAAGCGGTCACCGTAACCTATGGACGCTCGCAACTCAAGGGGTGTCACGTGCGCCTTGCCGACCCATTAGAAACTTATACACTCCTTTTTTGAAGAACCCCATACTGTAGATCATCGGGAATACCTCGACAGGGAGCTCATTCCACAGCCGGAGCGTTCGTGGGAGGAAATTCCTCTGAAACCGCACGGTGCGCGACCATTTAGGTTGCAAGGTGTGTGGATGAGCGCCCTGTCGATGGCGAGCGGCCAGTTTGCCAGTGCCGGCGACAAATCTGCTCGCGTGCGAGTGCTGGGCGTTTATTCTCCTCCATTTTTGCACAATATTATCATAAAGCATTTCTCTCTCCCCGCCCTTTTTATTATTTATCACTCAAAGTCACGCTACGATGTGTTGAGTCCAGGGATTACCATGCGGTATATTTTTGACGTATCTTAAAGTAATAATCAGGCCGATGAACGTTCTATACATAATTACATTATATACTGTCCATTTTACGTAGGTCTATATCCTGTGTAGGTAATAAGCTGTTACGCAAAATTTCATATTATGCGTAGCAGCATGTATTGGGGAGATGCAATGCAATGTGACGATCTTTAGCAACGTATAGCACAGAAGACAAATATTTGGAAACCAAACAACTAAACCCTATCGATCAGAAAGGTTTTCCATGAACAAGGAAAGGTTATGCTGTCCAAGTTTTTAAAAATGCTAAAGTGTTTTCTGGTTCAGTGCGTCTCCTTACATCCTTATTCAGGCCATAAAAGCTTTCCGTGAGCCATCCATAGATTATATGCACACGTTAATTCACCCTAACTACCCTAAGTATACTTGGAACGGCGAAATTGTCAATTTTCACACCCTCATAAAAGGTCACCCAATATACAAGCACGGTCGCGTGATACGATACAACGCAAGTCATCCTTTTCGCTCTATTTGTAAGCGCGATAGGGACGCAGCCGCACCGATGCGATAAACTTTATCCAACTAGTGTGCTACGCTCGCAGCCGTCATTTACGATTCTCACAGCGTTCCTAACTATTGGAAGACCATACATCAAACTTTAACAGAAGCCTTAGACATGCCTTTATATGGACCATTCGAGTGAACGTAATAAAAGGCGTTGAGATTTTACGAGCGGTCGTGACTCGCAGTCCCTGTTTATCACATACCTTTTATTGCTAAACCTGGCTGTGCATTCCTATAGCTTACCGATATATCGGCTCTGATTTTTCTATTTCCTTTATGGAGTGAAATATGTTTGAATTCTGGCATGAAACTCACAATAAGTCGAGAAGACTTGGTCAGGGTCACTTCAGTTAACGGTGGAAAGTAGGTACCACAGACTCTCGCTATTACTGTTCTGTAATAGAAGTCTTCCAACTATCTAAAACAGCTTTAACTGGATCCCTCTTATTTCACGATCTCAATTATTTGATATTCAATAGTTCAGACGATATGTTATTCCAAAACATCTTGGGGAAGGACTTTAGGCGAAACTTCTTAATTATCCGAGAAAGGTTATACTGGTTTGATTCGATTTAGTTGCTCTTTATGCAATGGGAGCACCTGGCCTGAAAACAATCAATTGTTTTCCGGCCCTCTTATTTTGCTTAACCGTATCAATTTATACGTAATAGTACGGTTGAGTTCACAAACATCTTTATATTTAAAATGATGTTTGCGAACTCGACTGTACGGGACCGAATCCACTCTCCCAAGTTTTTATAACGCAAGTTTTGAGCTGATGAAAACAAAAACTAAGTATATCTGTTTATACTTTGACATTCGTAAGTGGAATATGGTTCGTGAATGTTGTGCTTCAAACACCATCTTCACGCCTTGAAATCGTCGCCACGCTCAAAATTCCACTCGCTACACTCGCGGTTCAATATTGGATCTTTTGCTGGCTCAGATAATAATAACAGCACGCGCGGTTACACAACACCTTTGCCCCCTTGTAATACAAATAACTAATGAATCCGGCGCCTCTAATTTTTACTGCGCACGTAAATTTTATCTAACATCTAAAACAAACAGCTTAAATCTAAAATTAATTAATATAACGAAAACCATCCCCCTAATCCCAACGCTCGTTGAAGAAAATTGGATATCGATTCTGAATTGGTAACATAAATTTGATCCCAGTCAGTATTGTAGGTACTTTTTTTTAGTATGAATAGGTAGAATTGTAGCGGAAAAGCCATACGGACCATACGGTCACTTCAAATAAATAGTTATTTGTTTTACACGGGGGCAAAGTGGTTGTTTAACCGCATGCATTGGCACGTGCGGTTAAACTACCACTTTGCTTTGGAATATTATTACGCTTGCTCGGGTATCAATATTGATTGATACCCGAGCAAGCGAAATATTCCAATATTGAACCGCGAACGTAGCGAGTAGTTCAAAAGTGGAATCTTGAGCGTTGTGAGGGTTTCAAGGCACGTAGGTTAAACAAACTTTGCCACCTAGTGAAACACGAAAGTTCACCACAACAACACGAACATACTTAATTACTATATACATGACTATAAAACACCAAACTAAATCAAATCTAGTAATCTATTCAATGTTTATAAAAGTAATTATATAAAGTTAAATTCTATCAAGTTAAATTTTTTATGAAATTACTTTGCACTCTTGTGGATAAAATGTAATTTAGCTATCTGTTTTCGAATAGCAAAATTGATGTGGTGTGGTGAAAACACTATTATTTATGGTTAAGCGTATAAGGGCCAGTTGCATCAACCACAATTAACAGACACATCAACGTCACGCAGCAGAGACCTATGGAACTCCCATACAACGAAATTTAGCGAACGATTTTACTAATGACAGGCAATTTGGTGCAACCCTATGGCGATAAATATACGTGTTTCCGGTAACACTCAAAACCTCAGACACCCCAACTGATTTTTATTTTTTTAAACTCATCTAGAGTATTCATTATTTAATCTGATGGTTACTTTTTTTAAATTTAATTTTTAATTTTCTGTACAGCTCTACTTGACTTTTAGCTCTACACTCAATAAAATAATTGCTAACTTCCATCATAAACCATAAAACTATTTATTTGTGTACGTTACTGCAACGACATAAGGTTTACCAATAGACAGCTAAGATATCACTGTAAAACACTTTAAAGCTTTGTCACAGTAAACTTGAAATTGGACAGGTAATCGCAGTAAGCAAATTTAAACCCAATATTCAAAATGACAAGGTTGTAATTAGGTACGAGTTTAGTTTGTTATGACTTATGATAAACATTAAGATTAAACTGACAAACAATGTCAAACTCGTAGCGGAAAAAAAATCGTCCAAGTAACCAGCCAGTATTAATACCCCTAAATACTGAAAAAGGTAAAAAACCTCTAGCAATGCGATATACACAATGTTGTATTACGAGTACAATATAATAGGCACGCAAAAAATAACTAATAATACTAATTTAAATAAAAATATTACCCCCATCAAGATATAGCTCAATCGATTCTACTCTCGATTCTGAACAAACTGTTTTCAGGTTTTTAGTGTTAAGTGAAACACGGTGTATTCAAGTGACCATATTCGCTAGCGTTGCTACTGTTCTCATTCATTTCATTTTATCTTTGTACCGTGTTTTTGGCTCTAACCACTATACTCAGGGGTTTCTCATTTCGTATATCATATTGTCCCTACATTTTCATCCTTCTCATTTATTTCAATTATAATGGAACGATAAAATCCAAAAATGGATCATCATTTTTGACAAGTTTCTTTCAGCTCCAAATTCTTTCTAGCTTACTAGACTATGTTTAGACATTTGATCCTTTGTATGTGTTTATTCATGAGGATACAACGACAGGATTCAGGTAACAACAAAAATGTTGTGCGTTGTCCAAGAAAATGACGCTAATCCAAGCGTCAGGTGTTAGCCGCTCGGCCAGCCACTATCGCAAATAACCAACGTACAAAATTTTAATTAAAAAAAACCGACATTGTGGACGGAGTTCCATCAAAGATGCCTAAGAACACTCCCGACTAATTCAGCTTTCAAACAAAAAAACTAAATCTAAATCGGTTCATCCGTTCAGGCGCTACTATACCACAGCAGACAGACAGACAGATATGTCAGACTTATAACACCCGTCGTTTTTAGATAGAAAGAAACTAGAAAGACAATTTTCCATTTTTTTAACCCCCGACGCAAAAACGACGGGGTGTTATAAGGTTGACGTGTCTGTCTGTGTGTGTGTCTGTCTGTGGCATCGTAGCTCCCGAACGGATGAACCAATTTGGATATAGTTTTTTTTTGTTTCATGAAAATAGATCTACTATGTCGCGGTCGGGGGATTTTTCAAAATTTTAATATTTCTGTGTTGACCCAGAGTTCTGTTACTCCCAGCATCCCAATCCCAAACATACCACCCCGCTTACATTTCAGATTGCGTCTCTATGAGTCGAAGTGTCCCGACGGCTGCACCAGATGCCTAGCGAACGTGGTGCAAGACCTGTTGCACATTAACACCAACTGTCGCGTCCAGGCGTTCAGTTGCGCGAACTGTGAGCTGGAACGGTGCTTGCAGGTGTGTAGTTTTTTCTGTACAGTCGCCATCAGATATATCTGAGCGGTCAAGGAGCTCACATATATCGACACGCCTCTATTCTCAAGGCGTGTTCAGATATTTTGAGCGCCCGACCGCTCAGATATGTATGATGGCATGTACATTGTACAGTTGCCGTTGTTTGTAGCGCCGCGTCAGTAATATCTGCCGGCCGCACAGGGTACGTAGCCAAATGCACTAACGCTCACGATAATATCTGTTTCGTAGCTATCTATCTCTATCGCTCTTGCGTATTGGCGTGACAGAGCCATGCAGACTGCTTTTCTGTCGACGTTTGGCGTCGACGATTGCCATTCGGCTATGCCGGCAAAATTTACAATAGTTGACGCTACGTGGCAATCGAAACGCAACCTGACTCTAAAGAGTGATAGCTAGACGATAAGTACGTTTACGACTTATGATGTTGGCTAGGTATTAGGTACCCTGGTAAAGAAAAGTGAAGAGAATCATTTAGAGCATAGAAGCTTCCTCTGAGTATTTAAGATGTAGATGCAATAAATGCTTATGACTTATGACTTATAAAATATGTCAGATAAAAACATGTAAGTAGTGATAACTATGTTATAGGTAGTCATAGTCATGCATTAGCAACAATTGGTGCACCCGAGTTATTTTTAATGGTGAATTGCGTAATTCAGGAAAATCCTATTGTCATAAAAATGCAAAGCCTTTGATTTTGAGCCGCAGATTCTAGGTTTTAATGCAGCTCGGGTTTTTGCTAAGCGGCTTCATTTAATCCTTATTAAAGTAGCATTTGTGAAATCTGCATATTCAAGTCGATTAGACCGAAGCGACGTAGGGTACCTAAGAGTTTAGTACCGATTTATAGATTCTGATTTATTTTTACAGAATCACAGAGATGCTTAAAATTAGCTTAATATTCTGAATAGGTATGATATTAGAAACATCAGGTAAATTGCATGGTAGAGGCCAAAAGTAATTGGGCCATGCCATGACCAGCTTTACGCGCAACTATTCATTTATTTATTTCCAAAAAGATATAAATAAGTACAGATTTTGTATAATAGTTTTCCATCATATTTTCTCGGAAACATTCGTATTTGTCATGCTAGTTCAGACAATATCAGGACTTCCTGCACTGAAACTGACTGAAATAGCATTACACGTTCGTACGTTTCCGTAAGAATACGAAGGAAAAATATTTCGCACTACATATGTATATATCTTTTACATTTTATATTTATTTTACCCATATACTGTACATACAAGTTGACTAAAGAGTTTTCGATTTAACTGATAACGAATGTGTACCTACTTAGAACTCTTCTCGCATTTGCATATCTCTGTTCTCGGTCCCAAACTTGACTGTTTTCATGTTTACTTATTCAAAATTCGACTTCGTAACTCCAAAGTTTACTCGTAATGTAAGTTCAGTTTATATTTCGACGAAAAGATAATTTAGAAATCATACAGTTTGGATTGGAATAGTCTGTTTTCGTTTGTGGAGTTAAAATTAGACGATTTAATTAACTGCTTCGGTTTATGAAGTTTATTTCTATGGAAAAAGTGAGGTTGTTTCACTCATTTACATTTACCTATATATCCTCAAAATATAATGTAAGAGTGACACAGACACAAAATCGTAAACAGCAGTTCTCCGACGTTAGTGGTAAGCGCCTTGAGTCAATTCATCTACATACATATTTAAGTTACTTACCAAAGAGAATATATAATCAATGAAATGAAATAAACAGGGTAAATAAACCAGTTTTGTAGAGCAAAACCCAGTTGCGAAGTTAATTTGTATAATTCTGAATAATACATGTACGAGTAAGTAAGTCATCGACTGAGGATGTGTAATTCGGTTAAAAATAAATGAAAATATCGATTTTTAGAAAAGATCACTCAATATGCAACTATAGAATGAATCAATTTATTTTATTAAATATTTTTTATGGGAAGGCGCCTAGAGACTTTATCAGAGATAAGATAACATACCTACATCAGAGAATTCTCGATGGGTACCACGGTAGGCGGGCGGTTTAGTGGTCAGCGCGTCAGCCGCGTAAGCTAAAGAAAGACCCGGCCTCGATTCCCGGCTCAGCACTGGGCTTAAGTAGTCGCTTTTTCTTTCGTGTATGATATCTAATTTCAGTTTAGACTCAATATCATTAGTATAACGCTGAATCAGCTTAGTTGTATTGTTATTGATTCTTACCCCAGCTATTTTTTAAACGAAGCCATATATATTTCCTAAGTTATCTGCTGATTCAAAATATTCAAATATTAATCCGCGCCGTAAAACGAACCCTTTTCCTGTCATATGACAACCTTTATTCCTTTTACGATGTTTAAACACATGGGGCGTTTGCAATATCAAAGGTGCAAAATAGCATATTTCAATATAAATTTGATTATTTTTTTTAGCAAAAGAGGTCGGTATGCCCTAACATAATATTAATAATAACATTATATTGTCCATATGGATCCATACCTATATTTTTTATAAACCTAAAGGCGAGTCATGATTTCAATCACAACAATTTAACCTCAAAAATCGAACTTTATGAACATCACATAGGAAAATCCGAATGAAATTTTTAAAATAAGATTTTATAGAGTCGCATAAAGGAAGACAAATGTGAGTCTGTTTAATAAAATGTCTCACATTGTCGGTTACCATTGAGGCGAGATTTACTTTATCTTTATGTGAATAAACTGACAAAGCGGCTTTATAGCAATCGACACAAAGTGGGACGCTTTCTCTTGCACACTCACAAATGATCATTGACTACAGGCTATGAGGAGTATGAGGTCACTCAGAAACTTTAATTTTAGTTCGTCAGAAGACTAACTCATTATTTAATTTAATATAAGTAGGTAATATGACGTTATTATAATGCTACAAAATAGTATTTTAAAAGAATGGCAAAGTGTTCAATAAACTAGATCGTTTGTTGAATTATTCGCAGAAAGCCGACGACCTTAAGGCCAATCAATACTACGCCCGAGCAAACAGTCCACGGTCTTATCGTTTCATCAAGTTTACGCAAATTATATTACTGGGGGCTCTGTGAACTGTGTAGGTTCACCTCGCGATATGCTATGCTTGGCAAGAGTATAAGGAAAAAGGAAAGTATAATAAGTTTATGTAAGTAGTCCTTACAGACCCATAACGTATCACAGAAGTAAGTAATATGCCCAAATTAGGTCTCGATAGGTTTCACGCTCCTCCCCAAGACGAATCGTCGTAAAACGTTAAATAGTTTTAAAGCGATCTCAAATTGAGTGCAGACCTACGGGTAAAGTGGTTCGGCGCCAATCCGTCTGGCTGCGGCGAGGATAAATTCCCTCTCTTGACACTCTCGTACGAGACTCCGAGGCAGAGATTACATCATACCATAGCAGAAACACCACACTAAAACCGGGTCCCTATTGGGAATAAAGTCTTCAGTCATAAGGTATCGCTTGCCCAAATTTTCGCTAGTCATAATTTAGTTTTTCTCAGAAACGCGTAACTTTTCAGGACTGCCATAAAAAAAATCTAACCTTACCTATAGATGGCTTTAATGAAAACCCTGAAAATTTAACGCTTTCAGAATTATGACTAATGATAATCTGGAAAATTACAGTATGATTTTCAATCATTATGGCAACCAAAGGGATCAGACTGAAACCACAGTCAAGATCCCGTGCGTCAGTTCTCGACCGTTAGGTAATATTCACGCATCATCTCACAAACATATTAAAATATATGGAAACGTAAAAGACTATGCTGAGATTTAACTCAATTTGAGAGGAATGCTAGTGAAAATAGTCGCAGTGTGCGAATACGGAAAGAGAAAAATCACAGAATGTATTCCAGGATACTATGACCGAATAGACATACGTACAAATTATAAAGCCTTTGAACAGTAACGTTGTAAACCTGTTGGTATCTACGCAAGATTAGCCTGACGAATACTTAACTTCACTTTTAGTCACCTAGATAAGTATTTATTGATGGAAAATTGGGGCGAATTTTTTAACCCCCGACGCAAAAACGACGGGGTGTTATAAGTTTGGCGTGTGTGTCTGTCTGTTTGTGTGTGTCTGTCTGTGGCATCCTAGCTCCCGAACAAATGAACCGATTTGTATTTAGTTTTTTTTTGTTTGAAAACTGAGTTAGTCGGGAGTGTTCTTAGCCATGTTTCATGAAAATCGGTCCACTATGTCGGGGGTTTTTTCAAAAATGTAATTTTGTGGTTAGTTTATTGTAGGAAAGTGACAAGTCTGTCACAATATTATGTCATCTGCGACCAGAATGCTAGGCAATATTCAAATCGGACAGATTACGTCGGTACGTTTTGTCGGCTTGGAGAATACGCAGCATTTTCATGTGAGAGGAATAACAATGGCGCTGGAATAATAATTCTGAGGGAAGAATAGAGTTAAATTATTTGACAGAATTGAACCGACACTGATTTTCGAAAAAAAAGGCAAACGGGCGAAATATTCCATACACAATCTGAGCACCTCACTAGGATTTTTAAACGCATAGTATATGATAATCAGCTGCCTGCATGCTTATATAAATAATGCGTTGACTCAAATACTAGTATTTTTTCAACTTGGCTTGTTAGTAGGTATGTTAATGTGTCAAAACGTAGAAGCTAAATTTGACCCACTTCCCGATTTCCGATTGAGCTGAAATTTTGCACACATGTAAATCATTGCCCGTGTGGTGACGGGTTAAGAATTTCACCACCCCTTTCTTCCCGTGGGTGTCGTAGAAGGCGACTGTGGGATATGGGGTAAATTGTGGCGTAGGCGAGAGGCTGGCAACCTGTCACTGCAATGTCACAGTTTTGTTTTCTGTCAACCCCTTATTTGCCAAGAGTGGCATTGAAACTTGAGTAGTTTCATATGCTCTGCCTACCCCTTCATAGGATACAGGCGTGATTGTATGTTATGTTATGTTATGTAAATCACGAGACGATGCAATATTATGGTATCGTGGAGCGGATCTGATGATGGATTAGAAAGGTGGTTATAGGAACTCTGTCATGAAACGTCGTATCCGCATCGAGCAAGGGGTTTTTAGAAACGTCTCGGAGAGCAGTACTTAGATGACTGTTGAAAGAAAGGTACAGTCGGCGATAAAAGTTTGTGCCAAAAATGAAATTTTTGGAGAAAACTTATTATTATTTAGTATTTTTAAGTATTTTTCAGTGTTATTTTTTACCATCATAACAATTCAGCGTACCTGTTTGATCATAATAACTTTTATCCTTATTTTTTACCAGAAAATTCTAACTTTCCAGAATTCAGACATAGTGCTAATGCTGGACTCGGCGTACATAACCAGAGACATGTCGATAGAAGCCAGGTTCGCTGCGCAGGCGCCCCTAGTCAAGTGCTATACGGACGCGATCGCCACCGAGTGTCCGAAGGCGTTTCTGATAATAGCCGCTACTCCTATAGAGTGTATGGTGCCTGTAGTCGCTGAGGTATAGTTATTTCAAGTTTTACAAGTCGATTTACACACTTTAGACATAGCTTATGAGATCAGAGACATGTGTATAGAAGCCCGATTCGCTGCTCAGGTGCTGCTAGTCAAGGTGCTATACGGACGCCATTGCCACCGAGTGTCAGAAGGCGTTTTTAATAATTGGCGCTACCTACTCCTATAGCGTATGGTGCCTGTAGTCGCTGAGGTATAGTTATTTCAAGTTTTATAAGTTGATTTATACACGGTTTATGCAACCAGAGACATGTACAAATGTTCAGTTGAGAGAAGAAGCTTACTTAGTTTTGGAACCACTACATATTTTAGATGGAAGTAACTGGCTGCCGAGGTTTCCTAAGTAAAAAAAGTCTACGTAAGCATCTGAGATAATTAGACCGCAGAGTCCGCAGACACTTTTTTGTTAATAGGTAATCGTTCTTTGGAAGTTGTGGATTATCTATTTTAATTAAGATTTCTTGCATAAGCCACCTAAAGTTACCGCCTCAAAATTACCTAAATCGTCAGAATTTAAAAGCCTGACTTTTATCGGTGAATTAACACCAGTTTTAGCAGATGTCCAAGTTCTACATATCCCTGTACGATTTTTTGCTATTATTTTATTATAGCTTACTAACTTGTGGTTTCTATCTTCAATTTTCCAGTTAAGAATTTACCGAATTTAATTGAATTTGTCGTAATCCGATCTGTCGTAGAAAATCGTCGCAAATATTGTGGAGACTAAACCATATTGGCAACGATTTAGATGCCACAGACTACAGATTCACACGTTTTTTTTTTTTGGCAATCAGGTGTACGGTCCGCCTGATGGAAAGCGGTCACCGTAACCTATGGACAGTATGGACGCCTGCAACTCAAAGGTGTCACATGCGCGTTGCCGACCCATTAGAATGAATAAATAAATAAATATCGGGACACCGTACACAGATCAACTTAGCCCCAGACTAAGCAAAGCTTGTACTATGGGTGCTAAGCGACGATATACATATACTTAAATAGATAAATACATACTTATATACATATAAAACATCCATGACTCAGGAACAAATATCTGTGCCCATCACACAAATAAATGCCCTTACCGGGATTCGAACCCAGGACCGCGGCTCAGCAGGCAGGGTCACTGCCGACTGAGCCAGACCGGTCGTCAACTTATACACTGCTTTTTTTAAGAACCCCATACTGTAGTTCATCGGGAATACCTCGGCAAAGTGCAAAGTCCGCTGCCTTACTTCGATCTTTCTCTAATTCTTATTCAAAATGCATTACGCATTATTCGCGCTCCAGTTTGCAGTCTGAAATGGTTTCGTAAATCTAAAATCGATACAGTGGCGATGTCGTATAACGATGACGAACCGCTCGCGTGACAGGGATTCGTTTAATGAATTTCGCATTCTGTATTTTATAGGGTACTAGCTTTTACCCGCGGCTTCGCCCGCGTAATAAAAGTATTCATTAAGATTTTCATTTGGATCCTTAGGTTTCTCTGGTATATTTATCTGCGATTATTTCGATTGCACATAATACTTTTGCTTGCAATGATTGTAGAAATATTACACATCGACCACAGCGTAGGTAATTCTATATACGCTGGGGAAACCTTTATAAACATCCCACATAGCCCGTATTTCGACACTATTAATCGGTGGGTAAAAAGTACTTTTTTCTATTATCCCTTACAATTTTTTACATTTTGCTTATACTTATCGCAAACGTAATCTTCAAGCAAGCAAATAACGATCGTCTTAGAGCACTTTGATTGTAAGAGACCGCCGACCGATTATCCGTATCCCTCTAACGATACCCATATTATCCGTATCCGTATCCGTTTCCGTATCCGTATCCCTATCTCTATCCCTATCGCTATCGCTATCGCTAACGCTATGGCTATCGCTATCCCTATCGCTATCCCTATCGCTATCCCTATCGCTATCCCTATCGCTATCCCTATCCCTTATCAAGATAACACTAAGTTCTCGCGCTTTGTACACATATTTAAAGTCACATACAGGTCGAAAGCGATTAATTAACATTATTTTTACCTTTTTTCCCAACGTTTCGGCCAGGTTGCACTGGCCGTGGTCGCGGAAGACTGACGTCCCAGCAAAATGTCACCGGAGATGTAAACAACACAAAACTACCCGATATTAATTTATATAAATGTTCGGGGTAGACAAATAAATATAATCTACCCGCATGTAATTATTTACGACATCACATTAGAAACCTCAAAAATAACAGTACTTCTCCACTATTTAATGGATGTTATTATACATATAAACCTTCCTCTTGAATCACTCTATCTATTAAAAAAAACCACATCAAAATCCGTTGCGTAGTTTCAAAGATTTAAGCATACAAAGGGACATAGGGACAGAGAAAGCGACTTTGTTTTATACTATGTAGTGACATCGCTATCCCTATCGCTATCCCTATCATTCATTCATTCATTCATTCATTTATTCCTTTATCAAACATAGTTTTACATGTCAACAAAATTACATATAAATACAATTATTCTTCTTTGTTATTTTTTGTTATTAAGTGTCTACAGTCGGCACTTATAAGTTACATAGTTAATGCAAACATGCTGTCGAAGATACATTTCAATTTTATAATTCAAAATGGTTGGTATAGTGAACCAGTTCAAGAGTGCACGTCGTTGAAAAATTCGTCAACAGTGTAATACGCTTCAAGCATAAGTTTATTTTTAAGTTTATTTACGAATTTACGATTATCGCTATCCCTATCGCTATCCCTATCGCTATCCCTATCGCTATCCCTATCGCTATCCCTATCGCTATCCCTATCCCTTATCAAGATAACACTAAGTTCTCGCGCTTTGTACACATATTTAAAGTCACATACAGGTCGAATGCGATTAATTAACATTATTTTTACCTTTTTTCCCAACGTTTCGGCCAGGTTGCACTGGCCGTGGTCGCGGAAGACTGACGTCCCAGCAAAATGTCACCGGAGATGTAAACAACACAAAACTACCCGATATTAATTTATATAAATGTTCGGGGTAGACAAATAAATATAATCTACCCGCATGTAATTATTTACGACATCACATTAGAAACCTCAAAAATAACAGTACTTCTCCACTATTTAATGGATGTTATTATACATATAAACCTTCCTCTTGAATCACTCTATCTATTAAAAAAAACCGCATCAAAATCCGTTGCGTAGTTTCAAAGATTTAAGCATACAAAGGGACATAGGGACATAGGGACATAGGGACAGAAAAAGTGACTTTGTTTTATACTATGTAGTGATTGACATTATTAACGGTAACTGCGAAATTACGCATGAAAATGATAGGATATTGATGGCATTAAACTAATTTAGGTACAGTCATCGGTCCGCAAGAAAATTATACTAGAGCCATATACACCGTGTTTCACTTAACACTAAAAACCTGAAAACCGTTTGTTCAGAATCGAGAGTAGAATCGATTGAGCTATATCTTGATGGGGGTAATATTTTTATTTAAATTAGTATTATTAGTTATTTTTTATGTGTCTATTCTATTGTATTCGTAATACAACATTGTGTATATCGCATTGCTAGAGGTTGTTTACCTTTTTCAGTATTTAGGGGTATTAATACTGGCTGGTTACTTGGACGATTATTTTTTCCGCTACGAGTTTGACGTTGTTTGTCAGTTTAATCTTAATGTTTATCATAAGTCATAACAAATTGAACTCGTACCTAATTACAACCTTGTCATTTTGAATATTGAGTTTAAATTTGCTTACTGCGATTACCTGTCCAATTTGAAGTTTACTGTGACAAAGCTTTAAAGTGTTTTACAGTGACATCTTAGCTGTCTATTGGTAAACCTTATGTCGTTGCAGTAACGTACACAAATAAATAGTTTTATGGTTTATGATGGTAGTTAGCAACTATATTATTAAGTGTAGAGAGCTGCACAGAAATTTAAAAATTCAAAAAAAAGTAACCATCAGATTAAAAGATGAATACTCTAGATGAGTTTAAAAAAATAAAAATCAGTTGGGGTGTTTGACGTTTTGAGTGATACCGGAAACACGTTGTATATACTATACACTCTCTTTGTTAGATATTTATGCAGCCTTCTTTTGTGTATAAGGAACGGAAAGACTCTTTTTAGCAGTTGTTATCGTGTGAGGCCGATTCTAATTTAGCAATTCGGTAACATTCGAGATTCTGGTTTTGATAAGACCCTGACAAATATCTTAGCGAATTGAGCATATTTCTCTCGCGATTGTCACTTCTTTCGTACAAATATACTAGAGCGTGCCAAATTATTGTATTTGTTCCGGGTTCCGGCTCCTCTTTTTCTTCAACCAATAAAAACGAATGAAGAACTCATTGAGACGGACTAAGGGCCACTTGCACCACCGAAAATGGAGGATTAAACCGAGGTTACCCCACCATTTTATATGGAATTTGACAGTTGACAACCCACTAACCTTAAGTTAAGCGAGTGGTGCAAGTGGCCCTAAGCGGATCATACAATGGTTTATTGCCCGGAGTAAACAGGTACCTAACTATGATTTGGTTTTCTTCATGTCCCAAAGCTCATCTTGCCTCACTTAGTGCCACTTGCACCAACGAAAATGGAGAATTAACCCGACGGTTAACCCTCCATTTTATATGGAATTTGACAGATGACAGCGCACTAACCCTGAGTTAAGTGGTTGGTGCAAGTGGGCCTTAGTTAGTATTATCTATACATACTTGATTTTGTCCACTTCCTGCTTACGTCGGATGACATCCGGTTGTTTGTTCTGTAGGTTTTAATCAAATAGGTCCCTATTTATAGGTAACAGCGGTTTGGCATTTACTGACAAATCCAATTTCGCTTATGAAGGCATACTCAAATGTCACGACCCTTCAGTCAATATCGACGAAGAGCAACAAAAAGGTCGGAAAAGGTTACGCTTCTTACAAATACGATTTCAGATTAATGAATAATCAATCTTCTGTTCCTCCTCAACCGGATATTGTTATTAATGTTGTCATAAGTAACAGTCTCACCTAACTTTTCCCGATGATTTCGTATTCAGCTTACTTTTTAGAAATCACTTACAAATGTTTTACTTTTACCCATTAGTTTTATATCATTGTCTCCCAAAGTGTGTCTTGGTCTCCAACTTCTCCACCACTGCTTCAAGGCCTGCGCAGTTTCTCAGTTCTCACCAACTTTAAATTTCTCGCACTCGCACAGAGTTTTCTACCTAAGATACATATTTGGTGTATACCCTGATTTGGTATCAGAAGATATACATACATTTTTTTTTTATACTACGTCGGTGGCAAACAAGCATACGGCCCGCCTGATGTAAAGCGGTCACCGTAACCTATGGACGCCTGCAACTCAAACAGTGTCACATGCGCGTTGTCGCCCCATTAGAAACTACATCATACAATCACGTCTGTATCCCATAAAGGGGTAGGCAGAGCACATGAAACTACTAAAGCTTCAGTGCCAGTCTTGGCAAATAAATAGTTGAAAGAAAACTGTGACATTGCAGTGACAGGTTGCCAGTTTCTCACCTACGATACAATTTAACCCATATATCTAGGGTTTTATATCCCACAGTCGCCTTCTACGATACCCACGGGAAGAAAGGGGGCGGTGAAATTCTTAACTCGTCATCACACAGGTATCAGAAGAAATTTGCATAAATATGTTTCAAACCTTACCTAATCATTATTTATAACATTGTATGCTTTCGTGTAATATTTGTAACAAAGTTGATTTGCAAAATTCGCCGGAAAACTGTTGTTTGTTTACCCGTGATAGCGAGCTAGTGCGGGAGTCCCTTGGCAATAATATTTTTACGGCCTGGTAGTAGAATGCTAAGTTTATGAGCGGTACGAGCCGTAAAAACTCTAATATGCATGATTTCTGTTTGCTTATTGGCCTGTCTCGTTTCTTGTATCAGACAGCAAACTTAAGATGATTTCTTTTTCTCAATTCCCAAAAAACGTATGCATTTGCTTATTTGATTGTTGGACTACTATTTTGGTCTCTCTTAGTAATCAAAAAAGAAAAACAGGAACTTAACTT
Source organism: Leguminivora glycinivorella (assembly GCF_023078275.1). Lineage (NCBI taxonomy): Eukaryota > Metazoa > Arthropoda > Insecta > Lepidoptera > Tortricidae > Leguminivora > Leguminivora glycinivorella. The sequence continues at coordinate 16,625,274 of NC_062981.1, forward strand.
AATTTTCGGAAACCAAACTTAACACAAACACCTTCTTAGCTCTGAGTTCATAACTACGGCTTTGCCAACTAAGTAGTCATGAAATATAAACTTAGTCACATTAAAGCAAGTTGTATCCTTGAGGAGAACATTCAATTTGTGTGCTTTTGCTAGCTGTACCAAGATAACTTTTGTTCAGCAATAAGTCCGATGACATTCATTGACAATCAAGTTATTTTTGTTCAGGCATCTCTCGACAAAATCGAAGCAATTTAGTATTCGAAACCCAGTTGAGCTGTGCAAGATAACATAAATCATTAAAGAGAGGGAATATTGGGATAAACCTCCGCAGAGGGTTCCCTTTTTATAACGAAACAAACGCAATCACGGGATGATAAATATTTTACACACCCAGTGGGCCGCGTTATTTCAATCTGTTAGGTTCCGTGGTTTTATCCAAACTTTAAATGTGGCATTCCATTACAGAATAGTCCACATCTTTAATGTGCAATTAGGACGTTTTTATCAGAATTTCTTCTGGAATTTTGGACATCAATGCTCTTGTCAAACAACCCTTCTCTATAGAAAGCCACATATAGATGAAACAAAATATTAACTGCGTCATTCATTGCAGAAAATTCCCTGGTCATTCCTTGGGGCAACACAAATATAACTCGCATGTAGCTCCATGCATTCTCAATCTCAATGAATCACGATTGGGTCTCAAGAGTTTTCTCTGTAGTCGCTCCGTCCAATATGGACTTGCTCTTGGATTGTGATGAATTGTACAATATAGTGACTCTTTCGGGGTTTTTGTAAATAATCTTTTATCGGGCACTTACTTAACTGGAATTTTTATTATTTATAGGTTGAATACCGGGTACTACTGTCTTCCTCCGTTTAGTCTCCTAAAGTCATGATTTTCTGAATAATGAGAATCCACTATTTTCATCAATTTCGTAAACAAAAGTTTCATATTTGATAACATTAATAATGAGAGTAAATCGAATGAGAGTCCTCTACACAATAACATCCAAATAACAGTCGAACCTCGACTGATGGTCGAGTAAACAGATCAATGACACTCGGCAGGAGATAAAAGCGGACGCCGAACACGCTTATTGACCATCCATCATAAATTCGCTGATGTATCGACGTTTTATGACAGGAAGGTTGTTCCAATGTTAGGATATTTTATAGGTGGTTGCAAGTCTGGGTGATGTCTTCTAATAAACAATAGTATTGCAATACATACGTATTGCAATACTGTCTACGTCAAATAGGTTAAGAAAAAATCTAACCAGAAAAATGTCTATTATATTTATTTTTCGTGCATCTCTAGATACATAGAATATTAATTTTACCAAAAGAACGATTCAAGAAAAATAATGTCTACAGACACCTAATTATTAATCATTAACAACACGGATTACAGTCTCGTCATCCAAGGAAAAAGTAGCTTATCAGAAAGTAGACAATTACGAAAATAATAATAGTTTTCCGTAAATCGCATTACAGACGCTAAGATCATCCGGCTGGTACGACCCAGCGAAAGTACTGGGCTCGCTGGCCGTACCCGAGATGAGGGCCAGCACCCTGGCGGCGATGTCTCTCGGGCTGGAGCCTCGGTATACCAAGGTGCCGTGCGTTGGAGGCACGGAAGGAGACTCACTAGTGCCGCTGTTTTCTAGGGCCGTCGACTATTTTGAATTTAACGAGGTATCATTTTAAACATTATTAAATCGAAAAAAATTTAATAGATGGTTATATGTAGGAGTTTTACAGAAGAGTTGAGCCAATTTTAGAAGCATAAATAAGATCTGCATAAATAAGACCAATAAACTTAAATTCTGTTTTCTCCTCTTTACATGTCTGATGTGCAACGCTGTCTTATTCCTTACCTTACTTTACAAACTTACCTAACTATTCCTCATATTAATAAACAATAGTAGCAAAGCATAAGTAGTCTTTAGAGTTTGCACCAGTGGCGGGGGGTTCCCTAAAATTCTCCAGTATCTGTAGAAGTCCATACAAAATAGATCCCGAAAACCCCTCCGGCTTTACCGACAAAAATTTGGACACCACGCCACTGGATTTCGTATTTATCCTTCTTTCCATTTCCTTTGCCTTTCTAAACCCCTCCTTCTTCCCAGTACACCGCCGACTACATGACAAAGTGCGTCCGCACAGCAGACGTCGACATACTGCGCTGCGACGGCGCATGCGCAAGAAGCTCTGACCTCAGTGAGGCGCATGCCCTGACCAGGCTGGTCAGCCAGGTCGCACAAGCGTTGCTGTGCTATGACATACCCAGGGTCACGGGTTTTGTTGAGACGAATACCGTTCAACTCGTATCACCAGCTAAGTAAGTCCCATTATGTTACCTTTCTTGTATGAATGCCAGCCATCTTGCTAAGTCATGTGGCGTCCCTAATAGGATCAGAGCAGTTGATCTTTTCACCAGCTATTTTCTGATTGAGAGTTTGGTTGTGTCAGTATGAAGCCATCTGTTGCTCATGTCAAGCCTCTAAGAAAATTTAATTACGTGGTTAATTATAATAGATTACTTATAATCTCAACTTGTTTCATCGCCGGTTAAATTTACGGTTACAATCCTCATTAAAATCTGCATAACGTTTCGGGTTGTCGTGCTGAACTGTTTCTGAAAGCAAGAATACATGAAGCCATTCTTCTGCCGCCAGATACATCGCGAACCCTGTCGAGATCGGAGGCAGTGGCATCCGGAGAAGCCTGGGCTTGCAGAAGCTCACGGATCAGGAGACGAAATCAGTGAATATAGCTCTGGAAGTGATGTGGAGGAGAAACGCCATGGTCGAGAGCTGGTGCTGCAAGTATTGCAACTGGCCGAAGAGTGATGCCTGCCAGCTAAACTTCTTCTACCCGAAATACGAAGACTGTGCTTACTGCTGTGCTCTGTGAATATTTTGACTCCTGTTTTTGTAATTTTTAGCACATTTTATGAACAGTTTGAGGTAAATTAAGTGTTTTGTGCAACTTGTTCTAAAATGAGTGTTCTTTTTAATGTACATGTACTTTGAATATTTACCTATCAGTAAAAGTTATCTACAAATAAGTCGTTTTATTTTAGATCGTTTCCATATCAACTTAATTACTTGCCCGAGGCCCAAAGGCTCCCATTAGTCGAGGCAAAAAGCCCGGGGCTTTACTAACACAAAGAAGGCGAAATCGTCATGCCTATTTGCTGGACATCTTTGGTATGTGTCTTTAGAAGTGGTCTGTGTCTTTGGAAACAATATTTGCATATTGCATTTGTGGGAGGCATATTTAAACCCATATGATAATTCAGACTTTAATCCTGTTTTTAATCACTTTATGACCTTATCAAGTGAATATAAGTCACCAAGCCACTTCAATGTCTTCAAACACCGGTCGATAACTAAAACTTCTCTTACCCAGTTACCTCTCCATCGAAGTCATCCTAAACGAAAACGGGGTTTGCCACACGTTCGATTTCCCCCGGCACCTGAACGACTACGAAGTAAGCCTCCTAGAGCATGCCATGGATTCTGTACTGCGCAACGTCACGGCGAGCAAAGCCTGGTTTGCTCAGTATTACGGCGCTGAACTGAACAGCTGCAAAATAGGCATGATAAAAACGTTTGGGTGCAACAGGCACTATGACCGTTTAGAAGGATGCCGATCTTTCCTTTGTTGAATCTAAAGTAACGAATGCCTCGCCTATGAAAAAGATCGACTTGCTCCGCGTTGGTTTTGTCAGCTTGAAACGTCAGAATAGTAGGATAAAGTCATGCTATTTTATAAGTTATAAGCTTCAGCCTCGAGCAGCTCACGTGATATTTTTCGTAGTGCTTGGTTTCGAAGGGCTTTAGAGTAAGTTTCGCCACGTTATTGTACCTATGATGTCATATTTCAAAATAGCGTAAGCTAATAACTTTAGCTGCTCCTGCTTGCATACAAATGAACGTCTATGAAAGTTTAAAAAAAATAGGAAAAAGTGTTAAGTAAGAATAAAAATTGTAAACATTTTTGTATGTTTTATTGTTCTTCAATTTGTCTAATATCACATTAATTCATTGGCATTAAGATCACTAATGACATTTTATGTTACAAAAAATATTATGTTTCAGAAGATCATTTCGTTCATAACTGTTCTACCAATCATTTTGCGTCGAAGTCAACAAAACGTCACTGTGTCTTTGTTGGACTATTGGGCGAGACTCTTAGGGCCACTTGCACCAACGAAAATGGAGGGTTAACCCTCCATTTTATATGGAATTTGACAGATGACAGCCCACTGACCCTGAGTTAAGTAGTTGGGGCAAGTGAGCCTTAGAGATATTACCGTTTCACACGCTACGGCGGAAACGATTAGCAGCAAGTTGAAAAAATCCTTCTTAAATCTAAATCGTTATTATTTTCTAAAACATGCGTCGACTGTTTACTGAAGGTTATGGTCCATTTCTCGCAAAAGGGGGGCTCTCATTTGTCTCCAAATACATTTTTCCGCTGAGGCTAAAAATATAAAAATATTAATTTAATATTTTTGTCTAAAACAGTAAATAATTTCAGTAAAAAGTATTCTGTAAAGAATATTGGCCAATTTTCGTTTTTACTCCGATTTTTCTTATCAATTAACAGCCGTCTGACCTCAAGACGGTAAAAAGTAAATCAACCGGCTCGTTTCGTCCACGCACACATTCATACATATATGTCGCGCACTTCTCCGTTATTGCACTCCTAAATCGCCTCCTAAATCCACAGCAGGATTTTAATCTTTCACCTACACTACATTAGTAAAAGGTTACTTAACCACACCTCGGACACAGGTGATCAAATATATGAAAGAAGCGCGTTCCTAGCACACAGTCTAAGCTCGTGTAGGTGAACGCGTACCATGCTTGTATGAGTGAAATATGACAGGTCGACTATTCGCGTTTTTGACAGGTGGTAATTGTGCGGTAACCGAGACGGGGTGGGCGGCACTTTCATCGGGGTGCGGGAGTGGCCATAATGTACAATAGTACTCTTTATTATACTGTGACTTAACTCAGACTTTAAAATTGTTTTTTTTTTCTGATTCTTCTAATCAACTAACGTGCAACTAACCTTCGTCTGGTCTCACAACGTAGAGCACCCGACCTTTCCCGTCTACGCACACGTGTATGTCGAGCACGTTCGTTATTGCACTCCTAAATCGTCTCCTGAATCCACAGCGGCATTCATGCGCGCGACGTGACGCGTGGCGCTCGTAAACCCGGCGTTGCCGGTTTAATCAGACCCTTTGATTGCGATATTTGCAACTGGGGATGAATTATGGATTTTTAGACTGCTAAAAATCCATAATTCATCCCCAATCGCAAATATCGCAATGAAAACCACTGGGTTTTGAAGACTTTTGTCTGTCTGCAAGGATGACTCCAAATGGCTTATTAAAGAAGAGTACCTAGGTACCTATTTAATAAAGTCCAATACGGTTAATTAACCAAAAATTCTATTCAGTTTCCAAAGAACTTCTCAATAGATGACATATGCACCTATACTTCATCATCATCAACCTTCACATTACTAGTATACTCACGGTGGCCGCGCTCCAAAGCCCATGTACCCATTGATTTGAAAGCTGCATACACGCCCTGAGCCTCTCCACTGCCGGCAAAGCGTCGCTGGAAACCCTGCTGGGTTCAGCACTGATTCTGCATACAAACGCCAGGCTCGGTTGTGGCTGCAGCCGTCTGGAAACGAACAGGAACATATTGATGAATTGGCTGTGCTAATGGCTGTTGTCGACGATTCTGAGGGTCTTTCCCCACTAATTCTGACCCCGTAATCGAGGTACTCTTATGAATAGTATTTTTTGTTAATAACTAGGATTAATCCTTTGAATTATACAGCATGTATCTGAACGAAAAGCCAACTTTCATATACAGTAGCTTAGAGTCTGTTCGGAAAGTGAAGAGTCGTGGAATATATTGGACCCCATACATTTCACGAGTCTTCTCTTTCCGAACAGACTACATCCTGCAATACGGCTTTAAGATTGGCTTAGAGCGTTGTAAGTTTTGTTATCTATGAATTTGGATAGATCTGTCCAAAATTTTGAATAGATCCGCATTTTATATCAATACAAACAAAAAATATGACGAAGCTCAACATAGGTTTCGACTGATGAATATGATGTTGCATGATTTGTTGCGAGATGGCTGCACACGTATGCACTTTCATCGAAATTTTCAGCCTCCGGCCGTCCACATGTTTTTAATGACGTTTTACCTGTACTAATTAATAGTGGACAAAACCACATTTTAGTAACAAAAGGTTTTCATTCCTCACAATTGTTTTGATTAATTGGTTAATGTATTCTGCTCCGTTGTTACAAAACTAGCACAAAAGCGTCGTGTTTGCGGTGGGATCGGAATGAATTTCCAATTTCATTGAACGCTCTATCCATTTGTTACGAGATGATTTAATTAAAATAGCTTTTAACTCATTTGTCATTGGTGTCGATGATTGAATTTTGTGGGATGTGGGGGTGCTCATTGTAAGGATATTAAAGTCACAAATAATTGGTAGTTAGTAAGGTCAGTTCTGACTGTTCTGATTTAATAATAGGAATTTGTTGCACTAACATCTAACATACAAATAATTGAAATTATCTTCTTTTGCTGATTCCATACCCTAGTCGTTTATCACTTACGCAGAGTTTTCTATTCTTGGCTAGTCCTGTTAGCCGTATCCGTGATGTTGTGGAGGTCAGTAGTTCATTCTTCTTGAGTATTCTTCTTATCTTTATTTTCTAATAGCGACACAGATTTATCTAATATCAAACATTCCTTATAGACTATTAAATATTTCACTTTATAGCATCGTATCATTAATATCAACCATCTCCGTATCAGTATTCACTGGGGACTCCTATTCTAGCTTATTTATTCGCGAGGCAGCCTACTAAGTCTTATCGCTGGGGTCGATAGCTTATACGTAAGCTATTGACATTTTAGGTTGACGATCAATGTTTGGCAGCACGCCAACAAGGCTTGAACTCAAGATATCGGTAACATCTACCTGACAGTATTTCATTAAAAATAAAACTGTCTCCAATTTTGCGAGAAAAGTGTGCTACAAAATGGTTTCGTTATTTTAAAACTTGAATAAATCGTTCTTTGCATACTTGCTTGGCTTTGAGGCGAATTCATAAGAAATAAGTTGTAATATTCATGAATTTCCAGTACACTGCAGAATACCCTCCAATACGTATCTTCCAGACTACTGACTTCGTTCTCTGTGCATTTTCAATGCAATTCATAACTACTTAAAGCAGTAATCCTTTGCCTTCAAATAGAACAAAGGATTGTCAGAGTAATGCATTCAGAACAATAGGTTTCTAGGGATTATTGTTGTAACAAAGATTTACTGGACTTTTACAGTAGTTTGTAAATGTTATACATAACTGTGAATATTCTCTCTTTTTCCACGCAGACGAGAAACTCTAGGGACTGGCTTGCTATCGTGTCCCAAAATTCCCAAACCGTAGACTCCTTGAACCAGTGTAACAAAACCGTGCCCTTTAGGCGTAGTTTTTACTGATCAGGGATCCACTGGTTTGTTCAAAAACTGGACTTGGTCACTGTTGTGCAAGCGACTAGAATACTCAGTATTGTGCCGTCGGCGGTTGTCGAAGTTTCTGCGACTGAGGCCGCTAACAGTTGTAGAACTGTCTTCGTGATCTTTAGCTGCCACAAATAATACAAGTCGTCTCTTATTAAATTGTTTTAATATCGACCTTCTAATAAGGTTGTATGTACGAGTAACAAGTGAATCTGTAGCAAGTACCTATTTAATGCAATTTAATATTAGATAATTTAAAGTATCAACGCTGAACAATTTACCAGTACGGGGAATTTACAGCTTCTAAAACGTCCTGTTAGATAGTTAGCAAATAGTTAGGTGCCAATTCGACAAATATCGAAATAAGGCAAATTGAAATATACATATAGATTTCCCACACAAATAATTCTTTTTATTGCTCAACAAGCGTAAATGCTACGAGTTTAGGGATACAGTGTCCCTATGTCACTATAATGATAACCTAACCACAAAATTAAAATTTTGAAAAACCTCCTACCGCGACATAGTGAACCCATTTTTACGAAACTTGGCTAAGAACACTCCCGACTAACTCAGCTTTCAAACAAAAAAAAAACTAAATCTAAATCGGTTCATCCGTTCGGGAGCTACGATACCACAGACACACACACACACACACACACAGACAGACAGACACGTCAAACTTATAACACCCCGTCGTTTTTGCGTCGGGGGTTAAAAACAGGACTGAAAATAATATCGTGCCTAACAAAATGTATTAAACTGTATATTATGAATAATTGTGAATAATACTAGAACCTAACATTTGATAAAATTTCTACCTACCTATCACTTTTATTTTGGTCTCATATAACTAAATATCTACGCAGCTCTAAAAAGCTTTTTAGAAAATGAACGAGTAAGATATCATGACATTATTCCTTATATAACGCACCTGAATTGCTTTGATCTTGATACATCTGTAAAGGGGGAGCGACGACTAAAGTCTCCACCCCAGAGGCTTAACCGAAATTCGAAGAAGCGTCACACTTAACTTCTTTATTAAGTAAGCTACTTGGGAGATCGCGAAATGGTATTCTGGCTTAATGGAGTTTAAGGTGGACGTAACTTGGAGTGGATTGGATGGACAAAGTTGAACAAGCTTCTTTATTTTAGAATAGTTCAAAAGTTTCAAAGTTGTAAGAGAATAGTGAAATAATTAACTTTAGTATTCACGTAAAATGCAACAGCAAACACATATTCAGTAATATATTTTGAAAGACGAAGATATACTAGCAATTATTACAAGAGGTTACACCTAGGTATGCTTCTTCCCGACACTTTCTTATGAGAATGACAGAGAAAGGTACGAGTATATCTTTTGCGCGCTTCCCTCTTAGCAGCAAGATAACAAAAACCGGCCAAGAGCGTGTCGGGCCACGCTCAGTGTAGGGTTCTGTAGTTTTCCGTATTTTTCTCAAAAACTACTGAACCTATGAAGTTCAAAATTTTCCTAGAAAGTCTTTATAAAGTTCTACTTTTGTGATTTTTTTCATATTTTTCAAACATATGATTCTAAAGTTAGAGGGACACACTTTTTTTTCCTTTAGGAGCGATTATTTCCGAAAATATTAATATGATCAAAAAATGATTTTAGTAAACCCTTATTAATTTTTAAATACCTATCCAACAATATATCACACGTTGGGGTTGGAATGAAAAAAAAACCGGCCAAGAGCGTGTCGGGCCACGCTCAGTGTAGGGTTCCGTAGTTTATCGTATTTTTCTCAAAAACTACTGAACCTATCAAGTTCAAAACAATTTTCCTAGAAAGTATTTATAAAGTTCTACTTTTGTGATTTTTTTCATATTTTTTAAACATATGGTTCAAAAGTTAGAGGGGGGGGACGCACTTTTTTTCCTTTAGGAGCGATTATTTCCGAAAATATTAATATTATTAAAAAACGATCTTAGTAAACCCTTATTCATTTTTAAATACCTATCCAACAATATATCACACGTAGGGGTTGGAATGAAAAAAAATATCAGCCCCCACTTTACATGTAGGGGGGGTACCCTAATAAAACATTTTTTTTTCATTTTTTATTTTTGCACTTTGTTGGCGTGATTGATATACATATTGGTACCAAATTTCAGCTTTCTAGTGCTTACGGTTACTGAGATTATCCGCGGACGGACGGACGGACGGACGGACGGACGGACGGACGGACGGACGGACGGACGGACGGACGGACGGACGGACGGACGGACGGACGGACGGACAGACAGACATGGCGAAACTATAAGGGTTCCTAGTTGACTACGGAACCCTAAAAACAGTCCCCACTTTACATGTAGGGGGGGTACCCTAACAAAACACTTTTTTTCCACTTTTTATTTTACCACTTTGTCGGCGTGATTGATGCACATATTGGTACCAACTACCAAATTTCAGCTTTCTAGTGCTAACGGTCACTGAGATTATCCGCGGACGGACGGACGGACGGACAGATATGGCGAAACTATTAAGGGTACTTAGTTGACTACGGAACGGAACCCTAAAAAGTGGTCGGTAAAAGCGACTCTAGTCACTTTTCACTGAGTCTTTAAATTTCTGCTATCGTACCTAATTTCATTTGTCGCTACTGTTACTCGTATAATTTTTGCTAACTGTACGTACAATTCTCATGTACTGGTATGACAATGTATCATTAGGGCCATGCCGCTAAAATATGTAAATCATTTTTGCGCAGAGCTTAAAATATGTGCGCGCGCGAACTCATCTGTATTTATGAATTTTTGCGAAATATTTTTTTGTTTGCACATCGCAGTCTCACTGCAGCTATTTTGTTACTGTTCTCGTTTTGTTTTTGTGGCTATGCGGCATCATATGCTTAATTAAGGACATGTAAGCTAGCGTGTTACTTAGAGTAGAAAAAATATGGACATTGATGCTTCCGCTGCCTTTGAACATTCAAAATAATTCTGAATTCAGGAAAATTATACACATGTCAAACACGACTTTTTGGTCAACTTTAATAGTGTGTGGCCCAATAGCATCCCGCTTAAGTGTGCAAATGATATTGATAACTAATTCAATAACATCTCTCCCACCTCTCCACATTTCTCAATAAACGTGTCCAGTGTCACATTGGGAGGTCTATCTCGCGGCGACCTACTCTCGCGGCAATCATGTGCTAACGCTGCAGATACGAGATATCCCACCTCGTTATAAATCTGCCCTAACAGCCTCTAATAATAGCATTTTAAACGGCAATAATTTGGCCGATCCCCGCGTCCTTGGATACTATTTTAACCCCTTACCAAGAACGAGCCAATCCACAGGATAACCAGTATAGGTACCACAGATTACATAGAACTGTCGAGGGTATTAAGGTCTCTTTAAACTGGTTTGTCCAAATATCAGCGGTCACGCATCCAAGTGGGATGTACTTACACGGCCTTGGGTGTTATTCATCCACGCGGCAAGAGACCACCATGAGTGCGACCTCGAACTCCAAAAGCTATTCAAGGTCCCAGAGATCAGGTTAGACTGGTTTGTCTAGAAGGGGATACAAGGCCACCTCCCAGCCTCCCTCTGACGTAACGCATCGATCGCCCGAATATGCGGTTATTGCTGATGCAGCGTTTTAGAGTTATAAAGCGGTTTTTAAAGAGTTTAAATTTGATGGTGGTGTTTAGTTGGAGAAAGTTATACACGTATACTCGACGCGTACTTACGCGACGCGAGAACTTAGGTTAAAAATAGATTTAGGTTATTTTATAAGGGCAAGTAAAGTATCAGGGAGAAACATGCGAACGTGCGGTACGATATAAGAGCCTACCTACATAATGTATACATTACGACATTTTTGATCAGATTCTGCCTGTCAATTTGCCGATTAGGCACTGGTCCCACCGCGAGCTAGTAAAAACGAAAAGATAAGCACTCCCGTGCAAATAAAAGAGACACGGCGATATTGATAGCTCCCCGCTGAGCGAGTAAGTGCGTTTTCACACTATCCGATCCGATATCGGATGTCGGACCGATATCCCATACATTACGATCGCCATCTTGGATTTTTTCCATTGAAATCCTTCCGACATCCGATATCGGATCGGATAATGTGAAAACGGTCTAACTATAAACATCGCCGTGTCTCTTTTATTTACACGGGGCTGAGTGTTTGTTCGTTTTTATCTTACTCATAGCTTACTAGCTCGCGGTGGGACCAGTGCCTTACGCTATAATTCTGTGCAAACTATTTCAACATAAAGTCAAATTAACGTGAATTTGTTAATTGGTGAATTAGTCTACATTCTAGAGAACAATTGCCACATTAATTATACTGTAGTTTTATCTCTGCGCAGACTTTTAAATTTATTCAAACTACCAAGGATGCAATAAATTGCGATTTAGCGAACTAAGCGCTGGACTTGAGACATTACTTTAAAGATTGAAGAATAAATCATTAGACTATTCCACATAAATTCACGCCTGTATTTCTAAACGGGGTAGGCGGAGCACATGAAACTGTTTAAGTTTCAGTGCCATTCTTGGCCAATAAGGGGTTAAAAAAAAAGTGATATTACAGTTACAAGTTGCCAACCCATCGCCTACACCACAATGGAATCCATGCAACCATCCTACCTACAGTCAATATCTACGACACCCACGGGAGGAAAGTGGATCACTACACGTGGTAATTACTAATTATACATATCGTCACTACTTTGAAAAAATCTCGTATCTCACGCTCAAAGTAAAAACGCAGTAAGTCTATACGCATTCCATACATACTTAATACAATTTTCTTTTCATTGACAGACGAAGATACAAGTTTCTTTAAAAGTAGTGACGATATACCACATACCAAGAAAGATACCCTGAAATGTATGGGCCTTTTATGCTTAAAACTAGATGGCGCTGTTCGCAGCCTGGAAGTGGACAAAATCATATTTCCTCAAATATTTTTGCGTGTTTTTATTTTTTATAGAAACTAATGTTATATTTCTTTATTTTAAAATCATGATATGGTATGACAATGGTATGAATTTGAATACTAGTAAGTGTTATCATGTTAAATTTACGCGTAACAATAGCATTTTGCAATCATCTTACTACATTAACGACGAATTAATAAAGGAAGTCACTCAGATTAAAGATCTTGGAGTCATATTCGATCAAAAACTCTCGTTCATTCCTCACGTAGATGCCATAACAAAGAAAGCTTCTAAAATGTTGGGTTTCGTGATTCGCAATAGCAAGACCTTCCGCAAGGTTACAACAAAGAAACTTCTATACTACACTCTCGTACGAAGCATTCTGGAATACTGTAGCGTAGTTTGGCGACCGCACTTTGCGACTCATAACTTGAGGATGGAAAGGATACAGAAACGCTTTGTATGGCATTTAGCAAGAACAACTGGGGTGGCAAAGGAATTAAAGTCCTACCATAAGCGCATAAAACACTTTAAATTACCATCATTATCACAACGCCAGGATAGTTTAGACTTATCGTTTATATACAAGCTATTGAGAAATAAAATGGATTGCCCCCAACTATTAGAAAAAATTCGATTCAGAGCCCCAAACAGATATCCACGCACCTCAATCAAACCCCTAACCCCCCCTTTTCGCAAAACTATTCTCGGTAAAAATTCCCCAATACCCCGTTTAAGTAGACTGTTAAATGAAAACTGTGACCGTTCTGATGTATACTTCGACTCCTTAAGTAGATTTCGGACTGGCACCCAGGACTAAATCACTAAATCACTATAGATATATAGGTAGTTATGCTAATTGTATCTTCTTTTCTTGTCTCAATGCATGTAATAAGTACTTCAGTGCAGTTTATGTTTCCAAATTGTAAAACTACAGCATGTTTCAGTTTCCTTTTTTAAACTACTCAATGTTAATTTAATTTAAGATTACACAAGTGGTGTTTGCCTATAATTAGTTGTGCAATAAGCTTAAAATGCTAATGCATGTATACCTAACCATGTATTATTGTAACCGCTGTTGGCAGACCTTAATAAATAAAATAAAAAAAAATAAAAAATGATATCACGTCAATACACATTTAAAAAAAAAATGTAGGCATCATCAGTGTAGTTATGATAGTATTTAATAGGTGGCGCTAAAAAATCGAGGCACGATTCTTAGTACGATCAAGGACCATGTATGTAAATCCTATATTTTAAATCATCCTTGTCAATCGTGCCTACAAATATACGCATTGAAAATCCTAGTGCAACGGTCATTGAACGTAATGCAAGTGAAGACTGAGAAGTACTAAGTCAGGTGACGAGAAATCATACAACATGCTTGTAAGCTTCTTTCAGCCTTCAGTAATCCTGCTTACGCGCGACGCTCCCAGGTGCATACTATTTCTTAATACATGTTTATATGTACGTACGCAAACAAGGAGCTTATGAAACAGTATGTTGCTCCATTTACTTTTCCTTGTTTTGATCCTTACTTCCTTTACTTTTATCAATATGATATCGTCCTTGCTTTTATTAACCGTTTTGGGGAGTATCTGAAATTTTAAATTACCTCTATACCTATGAAAATTTTCAAGAGGCACCAGTAATTTATCTTCGATTTTTTTTTCAAGTGTTCCAGAACACTTAAATAAAAATTCCATACAATAAATATCATAAACTACGCAATTAAAAAGAAAACTAAAAATCTAAGTCTAAAGAGGGCCCCTGAGGCATAGTGCCCCAATGCTAGCAGCATTTCCTCGCTGAATTGCAATATTTATACGTTGAGCGAGAAAGCTGCCAGCTCTTTTGTCCCCCGTAGTATCAGTCAGCCGCTTCGCCAAGTCCTTGTATAAAATCTGGGCGCCCGGGCCCACGGACCGAGGGTCTCGACGCCAAAAGCAACAAAGTTGTAATCTTCGATTTTTAATTTTGCAAGTTCAAAATACGAGGTGCATGCCAAAAGCAAATTAACTGCTGTAAAAAGTGCAAAATCATTCTCACACTACCTCCCCCCTCTATACATATGTATTTGCTTAACTTACATATGAACCCAAGATGGCCAAGATCCCGGTTCCTGAGGAGCTAGTCCTTGGGATGAGGTAGAAGTCCACGTCACTTATCGGCCTGGGAAAGCCGAAGACCCCAGGCCCTTCAGGGTTAGTGTAGAGCACGTCTACGAAGGTCACTTCGTCTTCAGAATATTTGATAAACTTACGTCGAGCTCCCGGTTCCTGAAGAGCTGATTGACCCAGCAGCCCGGTTATACCTAGCTCCCCAGGTTGGGATAGAAGTCCACGTCGTCTATCGGGCGAGGAACCCGAAGACCCCAGGGTTAGTGTGCAGAACATCTACGAAGGCTGCGTCGCCTTTTGAATAATTTGATAAACTTACACATAAACCCGACCTCCCGGTTCCTAAGCAGCTGGTCGACCCAGCAGCCGGGCTGTATCCAGCTCCCCGGGTTGGGGTAAAAGTCCACGTCGCCTATCGGCCGGGGGAACCCGAAGACCCCAGGGTTAGTGTGCAGAACATCTACAAAGGTCGCATCGCCTTTTGCTAGATGCCCGTCGGTGTTGGTTAAACCGTAGCCTGGGTAGGCGGGGTCCAAGCCTGGAATATGAAGGTTAAATTAATATAGAGGTATAGGAAAAGCTTTCGAGACCCAGGAAAAGATCGAGGGTAAATGAAGTGACGAACTTCTAGCTCGAATATCGTTATTCGGTTAAGTTCATAGTCTCAAAATTTGCTCTACACCACCAGGCACTAGAAAATGGAAAAAGGTCTACTCCAGATCTCATAAAGCCGAAATCGGTCAGGAAAAAAATCAGCATTACGTTGTCGTATTCGTATTCAAAGACTGCATATTTTTTGTTACTGATAACTTGATAAGGGTAAGTATATTTATTTTCTAATTTTATAGAATATTAACGCATATAAGAATTTATACCCCGCTATTACTAACACCCGCCGTGGCAAGCGTCTCCCGAGATAGAGAGATGATGTCTGTCAACAGGCTGACGAGAATTGAACGCAGATGGCAATGGACCGACAGGCGTCTAGGAATGGAGAGGAGGGCTATGTCCGAAGACTGGTGCTTTAAAGTGCTATAGATACATAGACAAGAATATATGACTTTCTCTTACCAGTAATCCTGCCCAGCAGCAGCCCCCTCCTCCTCAGCTCCTTCCCGGCGAACCCCGCCGCCTCGGCCCCGAGCGAGAACCCGATGACGTGCAGCGAGGAAGCCCGGACCCCGGAGCGCTCCAGAAACTGCACGAAGTCTGCCAAGCGAGCTCCCATGTAGCGAGTGTTGCGGACCGCCGTTATGTACCTGGAATATATTTTTTAACATATAATATAAGTACATAGGTTCGATCAGGAGGCCTTTGTTGCTAGAAGAGTCTGAAAAGCCTTAAAGCTGAGAGTCGTCTTGCTAGCTTGCTACACTGGTCAATTGCTTTGGAATAAAGTAAGCGTGGTAGATCGAAATTCAAAAAATTGTTACTGAAAGTTCTTTAAGAATCAAACTGGAAAATATGCTTTACGATAATAATAGGTAATGGAATCACTTTATGTAGGTTTTAAGATCTGACGTCAAAATACTGTGGCCTACTCGTGGCACTTAAGTTACCTAAATAGGAGACTTATTATTTATTATGCCTACTAAGTTGTTTATATTAAAGATTTTGGTATTTTCACAC
This sequence comes from Leguminivora glycinivorella, assembly GCF_023078275.1. NCBI lineage: Eukaryota > Metazoa > Arthropoda > Insecta > Lepidoptera > Tortricidae > Leguminivora > Leguminivora glycinivorella. The sequence goes on from NC_062981.1 coordinate 16,641,533, forward strand.
ATTTATTTATACCTACCATAAAGGAGTCTCATAAAGATGCATGCATATTTTGAGATGTTCATTTATATTTAGTACCTAATCAACTACAAACACTACATAACAGCGCAATTCGCAAATAACGGTACTCGTATTCTCCTGAATTGCAACGATAAATTAGAAACGCTCCGTTGATCCCTGCGCTCTGAAACTGACTGTGAACCTGCATTTGTATTGCACCTGAACTTTCAACAGTTGCCACGCCAAGTATTCCTCATGTGCATAATTCAACTACAGTTCACAACTTCTATTCAAGTTGTATTCAAGACTTAATTATGGGACCTTCAGACGTAGATAACAACATTACACGAGTTCTAGGTGAGCTCTAGCTATTTGTTGAAATAAAGTGCAGTACATTTTGTTCACCTACCTACTTTTTTTACTACAAAAATTAAATAATTTAATATTGATTGAAATGGACAAGCTTTTTCGTACAATTTCAAAGGGTTTTCATGGGCTTTTCCAAACTAAGCCGCTAGATGGATAGAACCACATTGAATGAATGAATGAATGAATGATTTATATTATCGACTGATTTCCCTGCATATTGCATAATATACGGCTAGATTCTAATAAATGTAGGTAATTTCACCCCTATAGAATCACCTCGCTACCTTAAGCAACCGACAGAATTGGACCTGTCCATTAAATAGGGCCTCATGATTCTCATGAACAGCAGATTCGGCCCCACTTGGTTCAATTACTTGAAACAGTTCAGTTTCCGTGGTTACATAACATGTGGGTGCATAAATCTGGAGCGGAGCTTGGCACGATTCCATGAAGTTATAAACGTGCAGCTTAAAACCGCCCTGAAGAAAATAGGCGCGTGGTGTTCCCTAGCATAGAGAAAATTTAATGATACAGACTTTCAATGTTCATACGACCGGTCTGGCTCAGTCGGTAGTGACCCTGCCTGCTGAGCCGCGGTCCTGGGTTCGAATCTCGGTAAGGGCATTTATTTGTGTGATGAGCACAGATATTTGTTCCTGAGTCATGAATGTTTTCTATGTATATAAGTATGTATTTATCTATTTAAGTATGTATATCGTCGCTTAGCACCCATAGTACAAGCTTTGCTTAGTTTGGGGCTAAGTAGATCTGTGTAAGGTGTCCCCAATATTTTATTTTATTATTATAGGTACCATAAAGCCCTGTCTCTTCGCCTGGGGCACCTATTTTCACCTGGCAGTATGAAAGGTGAAATTGGCGTCTAGTTTTTAGTGCATTTCCAAAAAAATTACGGATTAGATTTAAAAATCAACCATTTAAACTTCGGTTGACTACGGTGGCAATGTATACATTTTCTTATATTTATTATAATCTTTTTATATTTTCCAGTTCAATTTACAACTATTCCATCTTAGAAATAAATAATTATCTTCATTATAAATATTGACAACCATCCATTGTGTGTGAATGCAATTCGTGATATCTAAGGTACAAAATGTAGGTACATAAATACTTACTTCCCTTGTAATTATGTCATTTGACTACGTCACAAGTCACAACAGCCACATCGACTACAGGTAAAACACCTGTCTTTACTATTTATTGGTCTCTGCGCTGTTTGCGACGAACGTTTGCTTTTAAAAGCTTTTAATTCATGCCCGGCCATTTCCATCTGCTAAATGTTCTTGCTCATTGCTTGCGATAAGTATTTATTTGTCGCTACAAATGTTTCTACCTAGGTATGCATTTAATTATATCAAAAATGTAAATATTGAGATTCTTGGAAACAGAAGAATGGAGGAATATGTATGACTCTTTACTTTCCGCACAGACTCTCCTAGATGAAAGAATTTGTCACTGTGTCAAATAAAATAAAATGCACAAATAATCATGCGGTTTTTGGCGAGACGTTATCTTATTTTTCTTTTACATGATAATGATACTAGACTTCGATTATAGTGCGCTGATTGCAACACTAAGTCTAATAGTGGATCTTATATCTCAGTTATAAGGTTTGCTATTATACCATGGTAGGTAATGGCGATACCCGTTGAACTTACCACGGAAAAGCCACGAGACGTGCCCAGTCGACCGCCACGAAGTTGTACTCCCCTCTTGCTAGGTATGCTGTAACATGTTTGGTAACGGTCAAATGTTTATATCACAGTTTATAGCACCCATAAAACGTTTGAAAGAAAGTGATTACTTTTTTGGCCCCATAGAACTCCAAATAAAATTGAATAGATCCGGAAATTACTTCCAAATGATACTATGTTGGTACATATTATGTAAACCACATCGCTGCCTGAGCGTTTAGAATTTAAGTACCTGTGTAGGTACAGAAAGTATTTGTCATGATTTATTTATAATTACACTTATGGTAACAGTGAGATACATTTGAGGTGTGGCAGCATTGTTACGTTACCCTGGGAATACACGGGTTATTGGTAAAATAAAATTATACTAATGGCAACACGGCGGTAGGTTCAATAAGTGGTGGGGACGATGGCAAGACGGGAGAGAGACACGACCGGCTCGTTCACTTGGGTCGAGGTGGTCGAAGAGAGCACATCGTAAAAGATCAATCAAATAAGTGTATCTGAGAGTACCCCTTGTTGTGTAGATAATATTCAGAGTAGGATAATGGTGAAACTCCACATTTCAGAAGTGTTAACGTACCACTTACCCACAATAGAAAATTGAGATTTATTTTGACATTAACAATAACGTACTTCATTCAATGAGTTTATGGTGAATAACAAGATGTAAGTTTTCTGGAGATTGTACTTACAAGCCATATTTGTAAGTACCTATTTAAAAATTAAGTGCGTGATGAACTTGCAGGTAGTTTTAAAACTCCAAAGTGAATAAGGTAGTTATTTACTAGTACGTCGTATTATTTTGTGTTTAAGATTTAATTTTATTGTAATGTGCAGTCCCTGTTGGTTTTAGTAAGCGAATAATTGATTACCGGTTGTAAAATTCATTACAAATTTTTTTTTGGTGAATTGTAGATCATGTAAACACATTTTGGATTATGAAAAATTTAAACTCGGATGACAGTGTAGCAAGAAGATAAAGTTTTAAATGATTATTCCAGTTAACGTTCTAGTGAGAATTCAAATTATTTTTCAGTGAATTTTGAAAACTTAAAGGGTTTTTGCAGTGTTCATGTTGTGATTTCATTAAAAGTCGCGAGCGCACACAGGCTGCAGTGGTTGCCTAACATGTGACTGACGACGCGCGACAAACTTCTTGTGGGAAATTCGCCTGCGTTAATATTTAATTACGGTTGTATATCATGGGTTATTGTTACCATGAGCTAAAGATAATGGCTATTTTGATGAGATACATAAGAAATTTAAAATATTTTTATATACGGTCAACCCAATCCTGTCACAAAAAAAAAGGTAAATTAAAAAAAATGCCGGGCTAGCAACACTGGGTTTTAAATTGTTCGCGTTTGAGTTGTATCTTATTCGTGAACATATTTGTTTAAATTTACTAAGGAACTATAATAAATAATTTATAAATTTGACATTAATATTTTTTAGAAGAATTAATAGTAATTGCGATTTTGATAGAAAATCTTGAAATGGTTATGGAAAAATAGACAAACGGTTGTAATTCTTTGTTAGTCAAGTTTGACTAAAAATGAATACCGTGGCATGCATATTAAAGTTGCAGCAATGTGTAAATTTGAGGTATAATTATTGCGTCTGCGGCTGTTTGACGTAATTGTTGCTTTTTGGTCGTTTCATAGGGATACCATACTTTAGTCATAATCCGGTTGACAGACTATAAGTGTACATGTTAAGTAAAAAAAAGGGTTTATTCTGTGTATTAGTCATGGAGCAGAGATGTGAGTTTCGTTGACATTCTCGTATTAGAAAATTGCACAATTTTATTATTATTTTTGGTAGGTACCACATATTTATGTATTTAGATATTGTTGAGAAATGTGAGTGCTGTGAATGATGCGAAAAAAAAAGCGTTGTTCGTTAAACTGAGGTTTATTTAACTTCATATATACATATTCTTGGATTGAATACAAGGGAATATAATATGTTTTTTTATCTTGGTAATGAAATGATTTGATTGAATTGAAAAAGGTAGAAATTAAAGTGTGATTCATGAAATAATAGAAAATGTGGAAACTAGCATCGACTGGTTTTGGGGATGACGATGTTTTTGTAGTTACATTTTCGTACGTATCTCAATTTGTCATACCCTACCGGGGTGCCATGTGACCTCTTTAGTATTGTAACATCTGCAAATGTACCTTGGTTTGCAATAAACGATTGATTAATTGATGTTAAGGAAGTTGAGAATCAAGTGACATGGGCGTGCGTCTTAAACTTGATTATTGTTGACGTGAGCGTACGTCGTGGATGTTGAATATCATGTGAAGTGAGCGTACGTCTTAAACTTGATTATTGTTGACGTGAGCGTACGTCGTCGATTTTGAATATCAAGTGACGTGAGCGTACGTCTTAAACTTGACTTTTGTTGACGTGAGCGTACGTCGTGGATGTTGAATATCGAGTGACGTGAGCGTACGTCTTAAACTTGATTTTTGTTGACGTGAGCGTACGTCGTGGATGTTGAGAATCAAGTGACGTGAGCGGACGTCTTAAACTTGATTATTGTTGACGTGAGCGTACGTCATGGATGTTGAGAATCAAGTGACGTGAGCGTACGTCTTAAACTTGACTTTTGTTGACGTGAGCGTACGTCGTGGATGTTGAGAATCAAGTGACGTGAGCGGACGTCTTAAACTTGATTATTGTTGACGTGAGCGTACGTCATGGATGTTGAGAATCAAGTGACGTGAGCGTACGTCCTAAATTTGTTGTTGACGTGAGCGTACGTCATGGATGTTGAGAATCAAGTGACGTGAGCGGACGTCTTAAACTTGATTATTGTTGACGTGAGCGTACGTCATGGATGTTGAGAATCAAGTGACGTGAGCGTACGTCCTAAACTTGTTGTTGACGTGAGCGTACGTCATACATACATACATATAATCACGCTTGTATCCCATAAAGGGGTAGGCAGAGCACATGAACTACTAAGTTTCAGTGCCACTCTTGGCAATAAGGGGTTGAATTGTGACATTGCAGTGACAGGTTGCCAGCCTCTCGCCTACGCCACAATTTAACCCATATCCCACAGTCGCCTTCTACGACACCCACGGGAAGGAAGAGGGTGGTGAAATTCTTAACCCGTCACCACACGGGTGACGTACGTCATGGATGTTGAAAAGCAAGTGACGTAAGCGTACGTCATGGACGTTAAGAATTAAGTGACGTAAGCAAACGTCCAGGAAATTGAAAACTAAGTGACGTGAGTGTACGTCTGATTTTCTGATTTTTTTGACGTGAGCGTACGTCTTATTTGATCCTGTGAGAACGTTTATAATGTTACGAAAATTAAGTGACGAGTGCTTACATTTTTTATTTGATGATTTAATCGAACGTAAAAGTATATATAATTAAATATCGAAATTACGAGGGAGTAAAACGTCTCAAGTGATATTTTTATTGACTTGCACGTGCATAAGGACGTTTTTCAAAGTGAAGTTATACGCCATTGATTAAAAATATTCAGTACGAATATGCGAGTGATAAATAAAGTGAAGAATTTAGTAGTTACCAGAACTGTCAGGTGATAACAGACACCGGGAGTATTTATATATATATATACACGAGTCGAGTTAGTTGATATTGAAAGTAATAGTTCACAACAATTAGTACGATGGCCAAAAGTGTTTGGTTTTCTGTGAACAATAATAATATTGTGTAGCTCTAGCTTAGCTATCAAAACTGGATTTATTTTAGATTCCAACGATGAGGATTAACTGAAATTACAAAGTATGAGCTTTGTATGTAACTATGTAAAGAATGAGAAAAAAGTAATTTTGTAGCGAACATTTGTTCTCTTGAAAAGGTGTTTTGCTGAAAATTATTTGAAAACGACAAATAATTTTACGGTCAAAAGTTGAATTTGAACGTATGTACCAAACTCAGGTTGAGAAGCATACGGGTTTACCCAGTATAGCGATGATACTGTCATGTATCGTATACATAGATGTCAATGTATTAATGGACAATTAAACTACTTAGTCCACCTAGCTTTCGATTTTTTCGATGCAGTTATGAGTTAACGAGAAGTAAGTTTAGTTACTCAGATTTTTGATGACGCCGGAGTTCACGATCGTAGTGAAATGATGTGTATTTGTTGTGTATCACTGTTAGATACACGATTCTTTTTATAATACTTCGTTGGTATTTATGTATCCTATAACTGTGTTGTTCAAAAAAAAAAGTACTAGTACGCAACACGTAAGAATACATTCAAGTCACAAGTTAAATAGAAATCAATTTTGATCACTTCCGAATTCTATGAAAGCAAAGTTGGACAACAATTCTGGGTCGTAGGACTCGTAGGTGCCTTGTTGCCTTTAATGAATGTAAAATTCTAATGAATGGTCAACTCAAGTATCTCACAGTTAAAAAAAAAAAAAAAAAAAAAAAAAAAAAAAAAGTATCTCACTGAAAGTATAGTGAAGTGATTAACAATGTGAGGTGTGCAATAAAGTGTATTGTATTGTATTTTACCTTTGTAGATGTAAGATGTGTGACAATGCGCACAAAGGGATATAGAATATTAATCGAATGGGGCAGAGTACGCCTACATCCAATATTTCCTAATCCGTAGGAATTTGCGATTGACAGAGGAGTTAAAATGATTTTTTTTTAAGCAATTCAAAACCTACATTTTGAACTATTTCGGAAAAGCATAACGAACTACTTAGATTTTTATTGGACTGAATAGCGATAATGTAACTAATATAAATGCGTTTCACAGTGAAACATGGATTAAGTGTGATATAATCATCCTGAAACGTTACCTAATGATAGTAATGATCCTTTAATAGGCACTTGCACTTGTCCAAAAGCAAATACATTAGCAACAAGCACATGATAAATTGTACCTAAAGTAGTACTGTAGGTAAAGGTACGCAATGTGACCAAACTTTAAAGCTGCATGGTATGATTCTACTTCTATATCTTTTTTTTTTTGAGTTAGTTAGCTATGTTTACGCAGATAAGTTAAATTGGGTATAAGTTTCTGAATGGAGTCAAATGTTAAGAGAGAAAGATTGTTAAGTCTTTTAATATGAGATCGTCGACTATAACGGAATTTTAATGATTTATTGTTATTAATTGAAAAAAATTAAACAGGGTAATAAGTACCTACATCAGAGCAGCTTAAAGTTGACATAAGTAACAAGTTTTAATTAAAATGGAAATACATGGTAGAAATCTTATACTATTAAACGAGCAATTCTTGTATATTTATTTATTTATATATACCGACGATCTCGGAAACCGCTCTAACGATTTCGCTGAAATTTGTTATGTGGGGGTTTTCGGGGGTGAAAAATCGATCTAGCGTAGCCTTAGATCCCGGAAAACGCGAATTTTCGAGTTTTCATGAGTTTTTCTTTCGCGTAAAATATGGTCCTTAATTTCGCCGCGCGCGCATCGATTCCGCTTAGCTCAGTCGTACGAGGTCGGTCTAATGTACGCAGATAGATCGTAGGTGTCAGGGTTTCGAATCCCGGCCAGAAATTAAGTTTTTGTTTTTTGGCTTTTTTTTTTTTGTTTTTGTATTTATAAGAGTTTTTTTAATCTAAAGACGTGATATATTAAAATAGAACCGAGCGAAGCTCGGTCGCCCAGATATTATTTATTTAATATGCCAAGTGACAATATTACGTAGTAAGGTATCAGAAGTTATCCAGTATGGATATGCGATTAAATACAAAGTATACAAATAAGAGATATGGAAAGAATAATAATTGTTAACGGTACGAAGTACTTTTTAACGTTTTGATGTAATTTGTTAGGACCAATTATGTATGTTTCCCGGTTAGATTTCAAAGAAATTACGTAATTTCCTGGGAGTCAAAATAAAATTAAAATTATTTTGACTGAATACTTTGTTTTTGAAACATAATAGTATAGGAATCAAAAATGTGATTGAATTGAGACTGAACGTAAAACCCTTATCTGAATCTAGATTTAATAAATCAAAAAAAATGTTGAGTAATTGCTATTTGGATGCACATTCTACACAAATCTTAGTTACTGAAAGTTGAATATAATATTTGTCTTCGTACAATATAGTTAATTTAAGACTGAGTAAGTCTTGAAGATACATGATCGAGAAACGTAGCATTACATGAATATGTGGCTCTAGTACACAGAGTATAAATCCTGAAGTAATTTAAATACACTAATGAAAATGATAACAGTTGATTGGACGTCATATTTTAACTACATATTTAATGCAGATCTTTTGTGTAGCTGATGAAGCCGTCTGTAAAAAAAAATACCCATCCAATTGTTAGCTATGGTTTTTTCTTCATTGGAGTATAAATAAATTAGTTTGGCATTATTGAGAAAACAAGCTAATTAGGTATACATTCTGTGAAAACGATTTCCATATAATGTCATGATTCGTGTTAAATATAAATAAAATTACAGACATAGTTTTTTTTTATTATGAATTTGAAAAGGTATATTGTTGAGCCCAAAAAAAAAAAAAAAAGAAGACACGTAGTGCAAAAACATTCAGCACATAGGTAAATTGGTACATATATTCGTTTGTGCAGGAAACCATGAAGCTTAATGATTGATTGTATGAAGCATAACGAGTTGATGCGGCTACGAATCCCGCCGGAAGCGTAATTTTTGCCTTTTTTTTTCTTCCTTCAAAATAAAAACTTGAAGAGTCGTTAGTAAACTTTTCTGGTTTAAAAAAAATTACTAAGCCAGATGACATTTCTAGAAATATTATTTTCCATACCTGCGAATAAAACAAGTAACTAGAATGATAAATGTCATAAAATAGTAAAAGATATATTGAAGTACTTGGTGTTTGCTTAATTAATGATGGAAAATTAACGTAAAATTGAAAGTTTTTGAAAGTTACCTGACTTGTGTGGTACTTTCCATAACATGCGTGGTAAAAATATAACACAAAAAGTGATCACCTGAGTTTATACGATAATTATGATACTGATCGCAATAATATAGTAGTAATCTATATTAGCGTATAAAAAAAGAAATACATAGATTAATAATGATTGTTAATAGAACTTAAAATCGTATGATACTTATTTAAAATAAGTAAGAAGTTATGTATGTCCGTAACTAACTGATGTATATTCAACGTGCTGTTCAATTTTAGAGAAATCAGAAATTATTTTATTGGCCGAGTCGCGCTGCTGAAGATAGATAATAATAAAGACAATACGATAATTCAGTTAAGCGTAAAATAACTGTTGGATGTAAATAATTACTCGTATTATAAAAGTGTTCAAGTTTAAGTATAGTTTTGAAATATCAATAACAATAAGTATTATTTCTAAACTAATTGAAATGCAGAAAAATAAAAATAAATTGCAAAACGTAACTTTTAATGATGCGAATCTTTTAATAATTGATGATGAATAGTGTCAAAAAGAAATAAAAACATCTTACCTCTGAAAATCAAGTTACCGAATTTAGCTCGTGTAGACGGCGATTGAGTCTTGACTAATGAGTTAATGGCGATGAACACATTGCATATCAGTTAAATAAGAGATAAGGGTCAATTTGTCAACCGCGGTCCTAAAAGTTTGAACCCTGTGTCAAGAGATGGCATTAAATGCATAATCTTGTCTTTAGCAACAAGCTTCCAGAATACTTTATTTTTATTTGATAGTTATACTATATAGATAGTAAGAGTATAATTAACAGCCGGTTGAGACAAGAAAGTTAATTAATTTACAACTTACATGAGGATCAACATAAGTTTCGTTTGTACTAACTTTGTAAACATATTAGATATAGATTTGACAGAACATGGTGTGAAGCCAGAGATGAGTCTCATTTTTTTCTGTAAAGATTCATGAACATTGGTCGAATCCAATAATAGTAGTTGTTTTGTAATTAGTAAAATGGATCAATGAAAAATATGAAAAAAAAACCCGTAATGATGAACATAATGATCCATTGTTAGACATACACCGAAAAAAAAAAGTTTCCAAAATAGTAAATGTTGTCCTTAGTACATGTTTTGCCAAGTTATGTGATCAATTTCAATGACATTAGATAATATGTAACGTACATTTAAGTGATGCTAAAACGAGTTTTAAAAAAAACAAACAAAAATTTACAATTATAAATTATATAAGAATATTATTTCCGCTTGATTTTAAACAGAATAAGATTTTTTTATTGACTAATTACTATAGGTTTTACGTAAGCATGCAACAAAATAAACGAATGTTGACAAGTAGGTGAAATATCTGAACTGAATTCATAACTAGATGAGAATGATGAAAATCGAACACGAGATAGAATAAATACCAAGTCATTATTATGAACAGAAATATACATGCAACAGACCGAATGTCATGATAGTCTTTTGAGGTAGAGATTATATCATCATTTTATTTAAGACGTTTTCCGGAAAATTTATGTAACAGTTGTATATTTTCTGTTACAACTTCCACAAAACGGTATTACGAAAAACAAGACTGTCAAAATAAATAAAACGGATCTAGCTTTTCTTGTTTAGGTTCGTGCGCCGGAGTCATGCACGAAGCTGGATGGCCGAAAGTCATGATTTATTTATAATTACACTTATGGTAACAGTGAGATACATTTGAGGTGTGGCAGCATTGTTACGTTACCCTGGGAATACACGGGTTATTGGTAAAATAAAATTATACTAATGGCAACACGGCGGTAGGTTCAATAAGTGGTGGGGACGATGGCAAGACGGGAGAGAGACACGACCGGCTCGTTCACTTGGGTCGAGGTGGTCGAAGAGAGCACATCGTAAAAGATCAATCAAATAAGTGTATCTGAGAGTACCCCTTGTTGTGTAGATAATATTCAGAGTAGGATAATGGTGAAACTCCACATATTATTTTGTACTTTCAGTCATTAGATTTTTCTGATGCATTTCGTAGAGACTTCAGGTCATTTCAAAGTGTTCTCACTGAAGTTCGCAAAATTCAAGCAGCATTCTTATCTAATTAGAGCGACAGAAAGAAGCCAACAACCGTGCACATTGGTGTTCGCGGAAGAAGCCAAAGTTAAACCAAATAAAAAACACTTGCATCATTCATGACACCTGCCCATTTATAATTATTGTCCTGTCGGGTACCTATAAGAGCCTCGTTTGGCTGCATAAGTTTAGTAATTGATAGCGCTATTAATATCATCGCCAGGCTAGTAAAACGCTCGTAAACTAATGTTACAACCCTCGCCTGCCTCATGGCTTCAGCTGGAATTATTAATGTAATTTAAGTAGCTTGCTGGTCGAAAAGGGGGTCGCTGCTGGATATATTTTGCTAAAAACTGCATTAAGTAGTGATTTAATCAGGGCGCCAAAAATCGTTACTTCATTAGTCAATGTTCATTAGTGAACGAACTCCCAAATGACCCATAGAGTCCATAGACAGAACTGGGTACCTACATAACGGGACAATCGTTTGAATTTCGATATCGAAACGCTTTGTGTTCCTCTGTGACTTTTCCATATTTAGCGACAGTGATAGTTGCGTTACTTGCGTTTCATTGGCTGCGGAGCGTAAATCTATAAGGCCCACTTGCACTAACCACTTAACTCAGGGTTAGTGGGCTGTCATGTCATCTGTCAAATTCCATGTAAAATGGTGGGTTAACCCTCCACTTTTGTTGGTGCAAGTGGCCCTAAGCGATTGTGAGATTTGTGAGGTTGGCTTTTGGTTAGGCACCCGGTAAAATGAAACAATTGTGGCCTTAAGCAGATGGGCAATGCTTTCAAAAAACCTTTTGTATTCGATATACCAGAGGGGCAATACCGACTGGGGGACAATAAGTTATATCTAATCGATTTTTTTCGATGTTTTACAATTTTTCTACATATTTTAAATAGTGTCGACTAGACTAGATACATATGAAACTCAAGTTAATAGTGTAATAAGACATGGAAAATCAGTGGAAATTGTGTCTCTGTACAAACAGCAACACCCTTAACTAACCATTGGTAGACTTTATGCCCTTGTAAAAAGGATTACAAATGTACTTACAACTAACAGTGTTGCCGATGGTATACCTTATTCTGTTTTCTTACTTACCATCTCGCAGTGTCGTGGTGCTTCGGCCAGTGGTGGCTTCAGTGAAGCCCATGAGGTATATAATCGTAGGATTGGCGACATTGAAGCGAGTCCGTCGCAGAGATGCTCTGTTGCCTACTGAGATCACCTCGAAAGTGGTTGGATTTGATCTGAAATGTTATACAGTACCTATGTAATCCATAATTGTACTCAGACTTAAAAACTTGTTACAGTTTTGATTTTTGATATGACGTTAGATTCTGTTATTTCCGGAACGGGATTCTAATTAGCCATTTAATATAATACCAAAAGTTCGGAAAGTTCTTGCAAATAGTACGTAGTATACTTATGTATAGTCACCTGCAACAAAATTTTATTCTTCTAAGCCCGAAAATACATATGCCGTGCTTATAAGCCACTATACAAATAAGATTTGTAATTTAAGAATGTAGCATATGATTGCAGGTGACTGTACCATACCAAACCAACAGTTTATTTTGCCGTAAAGAAGAGATACAGTTTCTCCATCCAAATCACACGAGGCCATGCGAAACTCGTAGATCGTATCAGAAACGTAGCTTGAACTATATATTTGCATTAGGTGTACGGGCAGCTTAACATACACCTACATTTGCACGTGGCACTGGGACATTACAATAAATAACTACCTACCTAAGGACCTGGATAGGAGAGTCCATTACAAGACTGGAAAACAAGTCTCATTTACTACACTAAGTAATAAGGTTTTAACATTCATTGACAAGGTTTAAGTTAATCCACTGCACTTCAGTGTAGGTCATGGTCAAATATTTTTTTTATAAAAATGCCGGCAAATAAATAATAATGTATTTCTAATTAACTATATATAATGTTGGTACCTACCAGAAAAATATGCAGGTAGGTAGTTTTTAATGTAGACCTATTTGTTTAGGTATTTATGTTGTTTTTATGGATAGACACGCAAATGGTCACTTGTCTATATTTTAGTTATCTAATTACCTACTACGAGTACCTATACATCTCTTAATAACGTTAGTATACTTAGTTATTTATGATACAAGCCCGGAAAAAAGTTTATAAGGTCTATAAATTAGAACACGAACCAGAGTTTTAAATCGAAACGAGATTCGAATGCGAATTACCGATTCGACCTTCTATCGTTCAACGTTTTAAACTGTAGGTACAAACATAAAGTGTGCATTTTATCTCAGTAATATTTGTAGAAGAGCCAATTGATGTTACTTACCTAGTGAACAGTTTGTACTGTATATCTTGCACATCGTCGTGGGGGCAGCAATAGTAGCACGGCCCCACCGGCGCGCTCATGAAACATATCTCCGAAACACCTACGACAGAATTATTATCCCACATTTACAAATTTACAACTCCAACAATATTCTAAAATAAACCTAATATTTTTCAATAAAAGGATGCTTTTAGAAGATATTGGAGCTTGGTAAACTTCAACTAAGGTACTGAAATGGACGCTCAAAGTGCGGCTGTTTTGTGACTTGGCAACACGCCAAATTACTTCGACACTATTGATATAAATTTAATTGAAATTTCAATTGATTTAAAATCGATTTTCATTAGGGTGTGATTAGGGTATTGATTATTGTTACGTTTATTATGATTTTATGAATGTTCCGCTCTATCTAAAAATATTATACATATGTACAATTATCCGTACACCCTGCATATTTAAACGTTACCAAAGAAACAGTGTGTGTAGAATAGTTATTTGTTATACAAGGGGGCAAAATTGTATTTTAACGCCGAGTGTGAAATTTAAAAACGAGCAAGTAAAAGGATTCTATAGTTGAACCACGAGCGAAGCGAGTGGTTCGAGAATAGAATCCTGAACTTGCGAGTTTTTTAACACACGAGAAGTAAAATACATTTGCACCCGAGTGTAACACAAAACTTTTCCCCTCATTAAGCGCGAAACTACAATGCAAAAAATGCGTTTATCACTGCTTCCAGTAGTTCCACAGGTGGTAAATCATCTTTTCACCTCACTAGCTCGGAAAGGACTTTTTTATTCTTTAAAAACAGATAGCAAAATCGCATTTTATCCACAAGAGTGCAAAGAATATTTGAAATCCGAATGTGTCATTAGTTACTTTTTTAAATATAAATTCTTGTAAAGGCAGGTCCCAGACGGGACAATTTTCTCCTGTGCTTAAATTGTCTTAACAAATCATGTGATGTGAACGTAAAAATAATTTCATATCGAATTGTATTCTACTAAAAACACTAAATTCAAACAATTTTATAACATGATTTTATCATAAAACACTTGAAATCGTACAAAAAATTGTATTTTTGGCTTTTCCACTGTACTTATTCAGAACGCACCTTAAGTAACATTGCAATCTCAAAACTCGTGAGACGGAACGCACCCAAACAGATTTTTCTTCTTGATTCTTAATTTGAAACTTTTGTGGTGTCGGTGGGTGCATAGTGGAAATTGTAATAAACGCAAATTGACTTATTTCTGTGCAATTATGTTCCAGTTGTTTTTTAACCCCCAACGCAAAAACGAAGGGGTGTTATAAGTTTGACGTGTCTGTCTGTGTGTATGTCTGTCTGTCTGTCTGTTTGTCTGTCTGTCTGTGTGTGTGTGTGTGTGTGTGTGTGTGTGTGTGTGTGTGTCTGTCTGTGGCATTGTAGCTCTCGAACGGATGAACCGATTTTGATTTAGTTTTTTTTGTCTGAAAGAAAAGTTTAATTTTGTGGTTATATTGCGTGTTTCCTCGCTTTAGTGAGGTGAAAAGTTATGTGTTACACACGGGATGCAAAGTTATTTTACCTCGTGTGTATTGCAACACTCTCTACGCTCAGGATTCTATTTTTGAACTACTCGCTTCGCTCAGGATTCTATTTTCGAACCACTCGCTGCGCTCGTGGTTCAACCATAGAATCCATTCGCTAGCTCGTAGTTCAACCCTAGAATCCATTCGCTAGTTCGTGTTGCAATTCCACACTCGGTTAAAATACAACTTTGCTCCCTTGTATAACAAATAACTATTGTTACTAGATTCACCTACTTTTATCAATTTTAAAGCAGTTAATTTGACTTTATTCAAGGTCAAATTACTTTACCCACTTGTGGATAAAATGCGTTTTTATCCGCTGGTATTAAAGGACAAAACACGTGTTTCTGAGCTAGTGAGGGGAAAAATAAAATATAATACTAAAAAAATAAACCAAACCCTAACTCGAAACTTGTATGAATCTCATCGGAAATTTACGAAATGGCTGGGGAGTTTATTGCAAAACCTTAAATTTTTTGACCAAAGCATGAAACTTGGCACAGTTGTTCCTTATATCAAAATAAGCCGATTAAGATCGGGAGCCTTCGGGAGCCTCCCCCCTGGGGCCCGGGAGGGGGGGTTAAAGTACCGCTTCACCCGGCTTGGTTTGAAAAATTCTAACATACCCCGTTTAGTTCATAGGTCATGTTTGGTATCGTTTTCGAGTAAATCAATAACGTAGAATTCGTTTTTAGTACTAAAATTATAATTTAATGGTAAATAAAATAAAAAAAAATAAAAAAATTGAAATTTTCATCCATGATTTACAAATTCAGGTCATCATAAATAACAAACTGTTTGCTTTTTCTATAAATAAAAAATAAGACAGATAGCCTATTTAATATAGATTATAAAAAATATAACTTTTATCCACCTTTAATAACGTTAAGTTCCACAAAAAAATTACTTTAAGACGCGCGGCGTCGGGACGCCGCGAGCGTAATTTTAAAATGCCTTTAGTTTAGAAACTCTGTTAGACCCCGTTTAGCTATTAGGTCATGTTTGATATCGTTTTCAAGTAAATCAATAACGTAGAATTCATTTTTGGTACTAAAATTATAATTTAATGGTAAGTAAAATAAAAAAAAATTAAAAAATTTGAAACTTTCATCCATGATTTACAAATTCAAGTCATCATAAATGACAAACTGTTTGCTTTTTCTATAAATAAAAAATATGATATGAAAGCCTATTTAATATAGATTATAAAATATATAACTTTTATCCACCTTCACAAACGTTAAGTTCCACAAAAAAATTACTTTAAGACGCGCGGCGTCGGGACGCCGCGAGCGTAATTTTAAAATACCTCTATTTTAAAAACTCTATTAGACCCGGTTTAGCTATTAGGTCATGTTTGATATAGTTTTCGAGTAAATTAATAACAAAGAATTTATTTTTGGTACTACAATTATAATTTAATGGTAAATAAATAAAAAAAAAATATTCATCTATGATTTGCAAATTCAAGTCAACAAAAATGTCAACTGATTGCTTTTTCTTTAAATAAAAAATATGATGTAAAAGCCTATGCGTATGTCACCAAACACCCAGACAAGTTTGGTGGAAACTTCCTTCACGAACTGCTTGGTGTCTGATGACCATGGTCCAAATGTTTCAAATGCAATTGCCGCAAATATGTAGTTGTTTTTTAAAAATGTTTGGGCGTTTTGCAGCAGCAGTCCCTGGTTTCTGGGCCGAACGTTAGACGTTGGACGGAGCCAAGGTATCCACACAGGTCACGCGCCAAGGGTCGTCCCAGAAACCAAGGTAAAAGCGAGCAACCATCAGGCCGCTTTCCGTCTGCTGCTGACAAGCCGACAGGTTCGAGGGTTGTCGGTATGTTCGCTGTGCCGAGAGCCTTGCGGATTAAATCGTTAAGTGCAGCGTGTCACAAAATTCGGCCAGCACTAGACTGGCAGTGGAGTCCGTGGTGTCCTAATGCGTCGGCAGCAAGGGTGTGGTTGGCATGTCTTTAGCCCCAGTCTTAGACAAATGGCAGTATATGATGAAGTAAGGCAGCCTCGGAAGGAGGTATGTTCTCCAAGTGTCGATCTTTTCTAGTAAAGAGGTTCTTCCGGCACTCATTCACTGCTGCGTAAGGACCCTTGATCTGAAACAATATGTGCATTGTCATTTTATTTAAATAGATTCTGCAACTATCAAATTACAACATTTTGGTGGATCACCTTCACTATTACACACTTACCTATCATACAAAATAATTACAAACTTTAGTAGAATCTGATTAGCCTATCTATGATATTGCTCCATCTCGTAATAGTTTGAAGCCTTGGGTGGCCATGTTTCTCCCTTGTTGATCGTTTCAAGCTGCTTTTATCGTACCTATCCCATACTATGTCTAATCTAGAAACGTTTTCTTTTGGCTTTGAAGCTTAGCCAGGCCACCCAAGGTGTCAAACTATTACAAGATGGAGCAATATCAGAGGCAAATCAGATTCTACTAAAGTTTGTAATAATTTTGTATGATACGTAACGTAAGTGGGTAATACTGAAGGTTACGTGATCCACCAAAAAGTTGTAATTTGATAGTTGTAGACTCTAAAATGATAATGCACATATTGTTTCAGACCAAGTCGTTGCGTAACGGTGAATGAGTGGTCGAAGTACCTACCTCTTTAGGTACCAGAAAAGATCGACAATTGGAGCACATACCTCCTTCAGAGGCTGCCTTGCATCAGCATATACAGCGCACAGTGTACCAGGGGCCCATTTCTCGAAGCTACAAGTTACAATTTTCAACTGGTTGTCAATGTCTAATATGACAAATTGCAAAGAGACTTCCGCTTGTAACTTTTAACTTTCAGTTTTGAGAAATGGGACTCAGGGCGTTCTTGTTTGGAGTCAGGCGTTGGTGCCACACCAAAATTTGCCAAGTCCGTCTTCTTGGGGATGGAAGGAAGAAGGAGACGAATGGGTAGTGTGGTACCCATTCGTCTCCTTCTTCCTTCCATCCCAGTCAGGCAACACTGAAGTGGCCGGTATATGCTTAGAAGTTAAAAGATGTAAATGTAAATCAGGTTGCAAACACCGATGCAACTGCATAAAGTAGGTAGAACCTTCTTTATGCAGTTCCATATGTACCCATCAGCTATGTCTCTGTGAAGGGAATGTATAGTATGAGTATGAGTATGAGTAATCTGTCAATTAGGACACCACAGACTAAACTATAAGTGCTAACTTTTCAGTGTTGGATACTCTATGGCAGTTCCGAAACAATTATAATAAGCTCATTATAATTGACTTTAGTTAAATATAATAATTTCAAAAATAGAACTTCATACAATTTCTATACTAATTTGCGATATCTGGCAAATTTTCCTGCATATGAAACACATTTTTTTTATCTGTCGCGTTATCGGCCAATCAGAGACGGTTATTACAAACAATTGGTTGCTAGGTAATTCGATGTTGATACAACGGTGAACGACTCTATTGACATTAATTTTAACTTGCATGAATGGTGATATTTCCGTCCATTGATGATGAAGATGATGACTCGTAGAAAAAGTATTGTATACAATTAGTGATATAATTAAGCTTTTCACTCTCATACCGTACTACACATGGTACTCGACTGAAAAGTTTTGTATTATATCACGATTGTATAAAATACTATTATATAAATTTCTTACAGGATTCACTACAATGAATAAATAACAGGTACAGTCGGTCTTTAGATCGTGTGGTCCGACCCGAGTGTTGCCGTTGTCGACACCGGAGTCAATAATAATGAATCTTTTTCTATTTATGCATTAACACACCTCTGACACTGGCGATCAAATATATGAAAGAGGCGCGTTCCCCGCACACAGTCTAAGCTCGCGTAGGTGAACGCGTACTATCCTTTGTGAATAGGCTTTAATATCATATTTTTATATTTATAGAAAAAGCAAACCGTTTGACATTTATGGTGACTTGAATTTGCAACTCACAGAATTATTATTTTTTTATTTCATTTAACATTGAATGGTCATTTTAGTACCAAAACTAAATTCTACGTTATTTATTTACTCGAAAACGATACTAAACATGACCTAATAGCTAAACGGGTTCTAATAGAGTTTTTTAAAATAAAGGCATTTTAAAATTACGCTCGCGGCGTCCCGACGCCGCGCGGCTTAAAGGTTTTTTTTTCTAAAACTTAACGTTAGTAAAGGTGGGTAAAAGTTATATTATTCATAATTTATATTAAATAGGCTTTCATATCATATTTTTTATTTGTAGAAAAAGCAAACAGTTTGACATTTATGATGACTTGAATTTGTAAATCATAGATAAAAATTTCAAACTTTTCATTTTTTTTTTATTTTATTTACCATTATTTTATAATTTTAGTACCAAAAATGAATTCTACGTTATTGATTTACTCGAAAACGATACCAAACATGACCTATGAACTAAATGGGGTATGTTAGAATTTTTCAAAGCAAGCCGGGTGAAGCGGTACTTTGACCCCCCCTCCCGAGCTCCAGGGGGGAGGCTCCCGAAGGCTCCCGATCTTAATCGGCTTATTTTGATATAAGGAACAACTGTGCCAAGTTTCATGATTTGGTCAAGAAAAAAAAGGTTTGGCCTCTTTTTGTCGATAAACTTCCCCACTAAAACTCACCAATGAAAAAGGTCGTCAGCCGACATGCGGACGAGCTCAGCAACATATTGCCTATTCAGCCTCTGCCCCCGCGACAGCTCGGGAAACATTCAAATTCATCTCGAAACACTCCGGTGCATTTTCTCGCGTAACGAGCCCGGAATCCTGGCCACAATGGACGGGGCACAATGCTTCGGAACTCGTTAAAAAACTTCCCCGAGAATTTTTTTATTAATCGCTGCCGACTTATTGGTTTATTTTCACAGGTCACTGCGGATGCCGGTCGAACCTTGCGGTTAACCTTAAACTTGACTATGAAATTAATCTTCACTAAGGTACTTTGTTTTCCCTGCTGTCTACGCGGAGTTGAATAAACGACTGATTAGGTTTTGATCTTAACCATGGCTTGCTCGAACGACGCTGACGCAAGCTCTGTAACAATATCAATCGACGGAAATTTAGGCGTGAAATGATTGCGTTGCCGAAATTAAGGCTAATGCATAGACCCTTCAAATTGTGTTACAGTGGCTCACGACAAGTCGTCGTTGCGCTTTTCAAACCTTACATGTGCATTTTTATGATTTTGTTTTTATTTGCTATTTGTCAATATTTTTAAAAGCCGCATCTAATACAAAAACAAACAAGTTCAAAATCGAAACAGAGGCGAAGATCACAATTTTAGTATGTGATATGATCAATAAAAAAAGTATACAAGTGTATACAAAACACTTAACAATGTTTTTAAATCCAGTCAATTAACACATATCAGTATTGGTTTGCACTTGTCACATTTTCGTTTTTAATGCATTCTGGCGGTAGATTGAGTTAGCGAAGGGTTATCGAAGTGTAAAATTTGAAATAAATTGTGATAAAGTATGATTTTTCTGGTAAGTTTATACTTTATTAATAGCTATAACAATTATATACACTTGGTAATGAGGGTCTTTAAAGATGTATGTATTTTTTCGACATTTTTATAAGTTTACAACTGTTTCGATGTTTGTTGCATTCCTAGAACGGAAAATATATTTCATTTGTTTATTTTATGTTCAAAAAGGCTCGTTCTTTCTAGTTAACGTAGTGTACATGTCTTCTATCAAGTATACACCTTAATATGTATGTATATTATAATATTATGAAATTGAAATGTTTGCGTGAATAAATATGGTTGACGAAGGACTGTGGTCCACTGCCTCATACATGCAGCCAGGAAGGATATTAAAGCTGCATCAAGTTTATACAGCTCCAATACCCTTCTCAGCCATGAATGAGGCACCGAATCATAGGCCTTCTTATAGTCAATCCAAGCGGCCGAGATGGCCCCATTGTTCCGCCGAACTTGTTGGCAGATGGTCATGTCTATGAGGAGGAGCTCTTTAGTACCACGGGACCCAACCCTACATCCATTTTGAGCGGGAGCCAGAATGTTGTTAGCGACAATATGCGCGTTAATTTTTGCTCTCAAAATGGATGTAAGGAGCTTGTGTCGCGCCGAGCGCGATGTAAATTGGTAAGTGGTATTGAATAGGTTACTACTTTGTCATGTGGCAACACGGACAGCTCGAATGACAGCTCCAATGGCGGGACGGAAGCACATTGGCGCCATTGGAAGAAAAGCAAGGTACGTGCACGTGGCGTGAGACGGCGCGGGGTGTATGAAATGAGGAGTACATGTAGCGCCTCCACGCCGTTACAGGAGCCTGCCCTGGTGAGTGTTTATACACATATTTATACTTGTATAATCGACAATACTAGCTACATGGGAGTGGAACAAAGGGTTAGCCAACGGCCTTTGGTTAACGTAGTTTCACTAAGTCGTAGTCCAATCCTGAGGTGTCTACCTAGACAAATAATACAAGGACATTGGACTGGGGAGCGTAGGGCTCCCCGGAGTGTGTACCGGAAGCACACAGGCAAAGCATGTAGTACGGTCGGTTATGAGTTGGAGTAAGGGTCGGGTCTAGTGGGGGCAGGCTTATGGAGGACCCCGTGGGGGCAGCGCCCCCACGTCCAGGTGGTGTGTAGGACACCAGAGTACTATATGTTCAGCTAGTACTTAGTCTGGAGGCGAACCGATCGTACAGGGAGAGTCACTCTGGATAGGCCAGTAGACTTGACTCTCATTAACAGACGTGCGATGCCAACTCTGGAGTAAATATACATATAACAGTGTGGTCGAAAGCGACCCCTTCTCCTACTCTCATGTAGCATGGCGTTATATGTATTACTGATATGATGAACCCTTGTTGCCCACGCAGATCTATACCCAAGTCGGATTCAGGCATGTGTGTTACACAACGTCGGGTATAAAGGGGGCGACAAAAAATGGTGAAGATGATCTGGGATTTGTGATGACGGGAAGCCAAATCAGTTTTGGCTATTCCATCTGTAGATCATTTTAAAACAGGTCCTTGTTGCCAAGATAGTCAAATTAATTTTTGAATTGGTTGAGCTCAAGGTACTTGGGTGACGTATTTTATTTCGAAAATATGTCCTATATTAATCATTGCTTATTTCACAGCTTGCGACGAGATCAATAAATAAATGGAAAAGGAGCAAGTTGTTTTAATTTAATAGCATGTTTATTTTAACCTATTTCATTTAGACGGTAAAAGGGTGCACCCTAGGCTAAGCTAGATTAAGTGTAGAATATAATAATTATTATGTAATTATTTTAACGAAACTTAATTATAAATTATTTTTTGTTATGTTGGCCATGTTGTATTTTATACAGTTGTTGCAGGATGATTGTTTACGTGTGGTTTACTTACTTACTGTGATTACTTATCTGTGATCTCAAGAGTACGTTCGGATTCGATCATTTATTTGCACTGGCAAATAAACCAACCAGGAAAATTATTTATTTTTTAAGACAAACAACGATAAATAATTCTTGTTAAGCAAATAATACACATCAATTGTAACAATGCGTATTTATTTAGCGCGTCGATTGGATTTACTATTTTGTGACAGTCAAGGAGTCTTGCGAACGCGATCAGGAATCGGAACGCACCATTGCACTGCTCTGCTCTGTGGCGAGTATCATCGAAGTTGAAAGGAAAAAATCAGAACTTTCGCGGTATTCAAAGTTGCAAATGCAAAGTGAAGTGAGTTTAGCGAGAAGAAAGTGTCTTATTTAGTGTATTAAGAGATATCTCAACGCCCTGAGATTTAAGATTCCAGTTTGGCAAAGGGAATTATTCTCAAAGCGAGTTGCAGCAACATTTCAGGTACGGGTAAACATGTAAGGTGCTTGGTTCAGCCGCCATGACGCACCCGGCGACCAAGTTTGGCTTTATTTTCTGCAAATACGAGTTTTAAGTGTGATGAAGTAATTATGGTATTCTATGTACATTGCAGCTGCACCAAAGTAGGGAATATACCCGGCCAAATTGGAAATACTTAGTTCACGATTCGTGGGCATTCTCGGTCCGCCGCCCGAGACAAGGGAGTAAAAAGTTTACTCGTACAACAAAACGACTGACCGGGTGAGTTTGTTGCCGATGATCTATGTATTTTATCGAAAACATTTGACATAAAAACATCAAAGGATTGCGTCGAAGAAAGCAAATGGATGTACGGCAGTGCCTCCGCCAAGAAGTATAACTACCTACTTTTAAAATTTTATTGAAAATATAAACTTGATATAGACTAATAATTATTTATAAATGAAACTGTAGTGTAGTGCAATTAGCCAATTGTTTTAATTATTTTCAGCCGTCACCATGGCAAGCTTATACAGCCGAGTAAAGTTGCGCCATGAGCGACTAACAAAAGTTACTGCGGACTCCGAAGCCCTCTTGCAACAACTTCAGGCTAATGGAGCCGTTAGTGAAGACCAGTTCACAGGACTCCATATAAAATTACGACAGTGCTTGGACAGCTTCGAAAGAGAGATCTTTCAGTACCTAAGGGTTGTACCGGAGGCGGACATAGTTGGCATGACCGAGGACCAGCTCAAGGCCGAAGACATATTGACAGACCTAGAAACGGCATGCCAACTCAACAAAAGGCGAAATGAGTCAGTCAACAAGTCGAAGTTGCCAGAACTGAGCCTACCTTCCTTCTCCGGTGACCACTTAAAGTGGTGCGAATTTTGGGACCGATTTGTTGCTAACGTGGATCAGAGAAATTTACAGGAATCTGAAAAGCTTATGTACCTCCTGAGCTGCCTGAAAGATTCAGCGTTAGAGACCGTATCCGGATTAGCTGCAACCAACGCAAACTATTCTGTTGCCGTTGAAACCCTAAAGAAACGGTACGGCTCAACACACACCCTCATTGATGCTCATTATTCAGCCCTTAACAGCCTCCGGAAGGCAGATTCTACTAGCGCGAGTTGCCGGAGCGTGCTGGATAATATAGAGCACAACATCCGTGTGTTAGAAAAGCTCGGAGAGCCGATTGGAGGGAACCATCTGAGATCCCTGGTATTATCAAAGTTTCCAGAGAAGGTCATCCACGAACATCATCTGATAGGAGGAGGTACTGATTTGTCAGCCATACGAAGTAGCTTAGACAGGATTATAACAGCTATGGAGAAATCCGCCTCTTCGGTGGGTGACACTGAGTTCATTGCCGTACCAGGTACTACGACTGAAGCACTGCAAGTCCGTACTGAAGTCAGACCATCAAGTAGCCGTAAACGAAAACATCCAGGAAACACTGGTGCACAACCTCCGAAGAAGGCACTAAGATCATGCTTGTTCTGCCAGGGGAAAGGACATGCAAGCAGGGACTGCCGTAAATACACCACAGTAGAAGCCAGGCAAAAACAAGTGAAGGGAAGGTGCTTGCACTGCCTCCGACGCAATCATGCAGCATCATCCTGCAAACGCAAGATTGCTTGCTTCCGCTGTAAAGGAGATCACCTGATCTTATTCTGTCCCAACCCAGCTCCCGTTGGTGAGAAAAGTGACATTTTAGATGATGATGCTATTAAATCCTTGTGTGCCACATCTCATAAAAATACCTTTTTACAGACCGCAGTGGCAACCCTTCAAAACCCGCTAACTAGGAAGGCCATCAGAGGAAGAGTCTTTTTGGATAGTGGAAGCCAACGTAGTTATATTACCCGAGCGACTGCAAAAAGGTTAAACCTGCCAACCAATGAAAAGGATCTTCTGCTCATTTTCACCTTTGGAGCCTCTGAACCTCAGCAGACGTCATCCCCTTCAACTACAGTCAGCATACAGACAAAACGTGATATCACCAAACAGTTTACTGTGAATGTAGTACCCAGGATAACAGACAGAGTACCAGTGACATCATTTGAGTATCCTGGTGTTGACATTGTTGCTGATGATGGTACGGTTGGAGAGGGGTTGATGTACTCATCGGGAACGACTACTTTGGCGCGATCCTCACAGGAAGAAAAATACAGGTTTCAGAAGATTTTTGGTTATTGGATACTGATTTTGGGTGGGTGCCTTCAGGAAAACTTACTATCGAAGAGAAAAGCGAAGCCCTCTCGGTAGTCACATATTGTCAATGTCACACCCCTAACTGCCCGTATTTCAATGAGCCAGACTTGCCCCTAAGAAACATAGATGTCAGATTCTTGTGGTCGTTAGAGAACCTAGGGATTACGGACTCACCTAAAGCTACGAGGCAAGAAGAAGCAGTCCGTCACTTCAATGAGACTGTCCAATATCAAGAAGGCCGGTACTTAGTCAAGTGGCCCTGGATCGAATACCCACCAGATCTGCCATCAAACTTTGGTTTGGCCTTGGGTCGATTGAAAAGTATCCTGAAAAGGCTGGACTTGCCATTGGTCAATGAGTATGATTCTATACTGAAAGGACAACTTGACCTAGGGATCATTGAGGTTGTAGCGAGAGGACCAGACCTGGACAGAGACCACCCAGTCCACTACCTCGCTCATCATATGGTCAAACAAGATGGCAAGGGTAGAATAGTGTATGACGCTAGTGCCAAAGTTACTGGACAGAAAAGCCTAAATGAGTGCCTTTACAGTGGACCTTCTATGTTGGAAGACCTTTAACTGCATTACTACTGAAGTTCCGAACAAAGAGGTATGGCATACTGGCTGATGTTGAGAAGGCGTTCCTACAAGTGGCACTTCTAGAGGATGATCGTGATGTTACAAGGTTCCTCTGGTTAAAGGACACAACCAAGGAAGCTACCGAAGATAACCTGCTATATCTGAGGTTCTGCAGGGTACCCTTTGGAGTCGTCGCGAGTCCGTTTTTGCTGACAGCCACGATCCGTCACTACATAAGCACGACAAATAAGGCTTTGCTGGAAAAGGTTGCTGACAAATGCTATGTAGACAATCTAGTGACGGGAGCTGATGACCTGCAGGAGGCTAAGCAGATCTATGAGCAAACTAGAACAACGTTTGAACAACTGTCTATGAATATGAGAGACTGGATCTCAAATAACCGGAGTTTCATGGACATGATACCAGAACATCATAGATCGGTGAAACATGGGCAGGTCAAAGTGCTTGGACTAATGTGGAATGTCAAAGAAGACACACTGAAACTCAATGTAACTGAAGACCATTTCAGCACAGATCCTCCGATAAACACAAAGAGGAAAGTTCTTCGGGCTCTAGCACGTGTGTATGACCCATGCGGTTTTGTATGCCCGCTCATGTTGTCAATGAAGCTGATCTTCCAGAATATCTGTGAAAGGAAATGTAAATGGGACACAGAACTGCCTACAGAGCTGACACAATCAGTGGAGAATGTCATGGAAAGCTTGAAGTCTATAGTGGTTACAGAGATACCTAGGTATGTGGGGACAGATGTCTCGAGGAATGGACTTAAGTACCACCTACACTGCTTCACAGATGCTTCCAAGGACGCGTATGCTGCGGTCATCTACCTCAGAGTGGTTGGCGATGGACAAGGAAAATCAGTCTCCTTTTGATGGCTAAATCACACGTGTCACAGACCAAAGACAAGGATGAGTTGAAGATTCCCAAATTGGAATTACTAGGATTTCTGATTGGAAGTAGACTCCTGAAATATGTAAGGAACCATCTTGATCTTGACATTGAGAAAGAATATTTGTGGTCAGACAGTTTGGTCGTACTCAGCTGGATGAGGTCGAATAAATTGCTTCCACCCTTTGTTGCTAACAGAGTGAATGAAATAAAGCGTGACCACCCCAACACAGAGATGTTCTACGTCCACACAAAGCAAAACCCTGCTGACATTGCGACACGACCCGAACTGTTTGAAGAGAAAAGACAACTTTGGTTTAACGGACCAAAGTTTCTTGTCAAAGAAGAATCCTGCTGGCCCCAGAATAGACTCTATGAGTCACATCAAAACCTTCTTTCCGTCGGGGAGGTCCTGGGTGACTACCCAGGTGAACCGACACAGGTGGAGCAAGAAAGTCCCAGTGATCCCGACGAACCTATGGAGACTCAGGATTTGAACACACACATAGAGAATGGTGAATATCCTACTGATGGAACCATGGAACTTGACAATCCTGAGAATCAGAGTGAAGAGGGTATCCAGCAGCAGACCACTGTTAACAAAAGAGTGTCTGAGATAAAAGATCTACAAAAACGTCACTTTCAAGAAGAACTAAATGGTAAAAGAACACATTTAGCACGAAACTTAGATCTTTTTGTCGATGTAGACGGCCTTCTGAGGTGCCGTGGACGTATGGCGAATACCACTTGGAGCTATGACATGAAGTATCCGATACTACTGCCAAAAAACTCTGAGTTCACCGACAGAGTCATCAAGGAGACCCATGAGAGTAACTACCACGTCGGTGCTCCACACACATTGAGTATCATCAGAGAACGCTATTGGATACCACAGGGGAAAGCCCAGGTGATGAAAGTGTTAAAACGCTGCACCCAGTGTGTCAAACACGGAGGTGGTCCATACCGTTTACCAGCTACGCCGGCACTACCTCCAGAACGAGTGAATTATAACACACCTTTCACTTATACTGGTGTTGACTATCTAGGACCGCTGTTTGTGAGTACCCAGACTGGCAAAGAGAAGCGATGGATAGCTTTATTCACGTGTTTGACGGTAAGAGCCATACATCTTGAGCTTGTAAAGGATCTTTCAGCTGAAGAATGTCTCCTAGCCTTGCGACGGTTTATAGCTGCGAGAAACAAGCCGCAACGGATATACTCAGACAATGCGACTTGCTTCAAGTTAGTTGCTGAAATGGTACAACAGCCATTCTGCGTTAAGAATGACATCCAGTGGAAATTCATATGTCAACTAGCACCGTGGCACGGTGGATTTTATGAGCGGCTGATAGGCATGGTAAAACATTGCCTCAAAAGAACACTGGAAAAACACCTTCTTAACGATACCAGGCTACTAACAGTGGTGAAAGAGGTGGAAAATGTGCTTAATTCGAGACCACTGACAAGAGTCGGCACTGAAGTGGAACATGTTCTCTGTCCAGCAGATTTTTTAAGCCTAGGACAATGTTTAACTATGAGACCGTCCACCGTGGATTCACCGACTTGTAACACGGCTACAAAGAGCGACCTTGTTGAAAGCTGGAAGAGAGGGTATAGCATTCTGGAGGAATTTAAAAGAATGTTCATCCAACAGTATCTGGCTAGTCTCAGAGAGAGATACAAAAACTCACCCAAGCAGCCTAGAGTGAAATCTCTTCGATCACCACAAGTAGGCGACCTCGTACAAGTGAAATCGGACCTCAAGAACAGGAACCTCTGGAAAGTGGGGAAGATCCACGAACTGATCAGAGGAAGCGATGGCGAATGTAGAGTAGCGAGGGTCAAGACTGACGATTCTACTTTAACACGTTCTGTTGGCCATCTGTACCCGCTGGAGGTGGAGGACGAGACACCTGACATAGAACCCATGGCGGCAGATTCTGTTGAGGTCGAGGAGGTCACTGGAGAGGTGGAGGTTCCAAGGAGTTTGAACCCTACACCTGCACTCGATGAACAACCCGACATCGAGATTGATTCTACGGGTGACTGTGGAGTATCCAGTCCTGATGAAGTCCCACCATCAGGGGAGCAGCCGGAGGAGAGAGGCGTTGGTCGGAGCAAGCGGAGCGCAGCGATTCGAGCCAGGGATAAGATCCTGGAGTGGACGCGGAGCTTGCTCGCCTTGCTGCAATAACCTTTTTTCGCTGTCGAGAGTGTCGCGCCGAGCGCGATGTAAATTGGTAAGTGGTATTGAATAGGTTACTACTTTGTCATGTGGCAACACGGACAGCTCGAATGACAGCTCCAATGGCGGGACGGAAGCACATTGGCGCCATTGGAAGAAAAGCAAGGTACGTGCACGTGGCGTGAGACGGCGCGGGGTGTATGAAATGAGGAGTACATGTAGCGCCTCCACGCCGTTACAGGAGCCTGCCCTGGTGAGTGTTTATACACATATTTATACTTGTATAATCGACAATACTAGCTACATGGGAGTGGAACAAAGGGTTAGCCAACGGCCTTTGGTTAACGTAGTTTCACTAAGTCGTAGTCCAATCCTGAGGTGTCTACCTAGACAAATAATACAAGGACATTGGACTGGGGAGCGTAGGGCTCCCCGGAGTGTGTACCGGAAGCACACAGGCAAAGCATGTAGTACGGTCGGTTATGAGTTGGAGTAAGGGTCGGGTCTAGTGGGGGCAGGCTTATGGAGGACCCCGTGGGGGCAGCGCCCCCACGTCCAGGTGGTGTGTAGGACACCAGAGTACTATATGTTCAGCTAGTACTTAGTCTGGAGGCGAACCGATCGTACAGGGAGAGTCACTCTGGATAGGCCAGTAGACTTGACTCTCATTAACAGACGTGCGATGCCAACTCTGGAGTAAATATACATATAACAGTGTGGTCGAAAGCGACCCCTTCTCCTACTCTCATGTAGCATGGCGTTATATGTATTACTGATATGATGAACCCTTGTTGCCCACGCAGATCTATACCCAAGTCGGATTCAGGCATGTGTGTTACACAACGTCGGGTATAAAGGGGGCGACAGCTTGTAAAGTGTAGGCAAGCACGTAATGGGTCTGTAGTTTTTTGCTTCCGTGGTACTACCGGACTTATAGAGCAGGAAAGTAACACCAGTTGTTAGGGAAGGTGGGAGAGAACCAAGATCGAGGGCTTGTTGAAATTGCGTTGCCAAACGCGAGTGCGAGCATCGAAACCATTTTAGCCAGAAGTTGTGCAATCCGTCCGGTCCAGGACTTTTCCAGTTCTGGGCCGTACGGGTAGCACAACTTACGTCGTCGGGGCTGATGGTGATAGCCCCCATAGGTTCGATGTTCTCGCACTCGCGTTCGACAACGGTCATCCACTCACCCTCCGTGTGTTCGACGGGCACCGACCAGATGCTACGCCAGAAATCAGACATGGCAGTAGGATAGGATTCACTAAACTAAACCACCACTAAACAACTATCAGTAAAAGGGAATACCATATTGTCCACTAACTAATAACCTTACTTAATTTTTGTTTAGTATGTATAGGTAACACAATGAACACATTCCCGTTCAATTTTTTTTAGTTATACACAACGTGACAATTATTATAGGCACAAATAGTTTGTATAATTATTAAAAAAATAAAAGTAAACACCATAATTATTAATTTTATTCAAAAGTTTTATGCACATTATGCATATAATGTTACCCTTACCTTCAGAAAAGTCTTTAGAACATTATCTTACATGTGCACGATTTGCACATACTTAACTTTAGTGGCACAAACCAAACCAGAGATGTGCACAAAAAGTAGTAAAACGAATATAACTACAAAATAGGTCACAATTATGTGTTTGGTTAAATATTATAAGTATAATTATATTTTTTCACAAATTATTAGCATAATTTTGTAGACTTTCAGCCCGCGACGTTTCGATAAAACCGTTTTTTTCGTCTACTGAAAAGTCATGTCGACACACATGTACATTTTGGAAAGCGCAACGACGAAGTATGACAATTTCGTAGCGTTTATGTATCAAAGACGTGATACCTTCAGCGGAGATCTAAAAGAATAACTTCTGTAAACATGTGACATATATTTAAGTATACTTGAGTCGCATCACTTATCAGTTTCCCCATTTCATAGTTAACCACATTATTGATCCGGCCTCGCAAACTGAGTTAATTTAACGCGGTTGAAGTCTAAACCGAGACGTTATTAAATTAGGCACGTAAACGATATTGCAGCACGGGCATTAAGCTGTCTCGGAAGAGTTTATGGAGGCTGTATAATCATTTCTTCCGTTAATGAATATTGGACGGTGATGGAAGCGAAACAATAATTTTAAGGCGAAGGAATCTCGCACCTGCTAATAGATCTCCCTACCTACATCCATCGTATGAGACGGTACCCATGACTTGCCACAAAGGCGAGGCAGCACTGGACCAGTACTGGTCGACGACTTCTACTTTCTGCGTACCTAACTCCTTGACCAATTCAAGACCAAAATACAGAAATGTTACCCTTGCTGACCAGTGTTGCTGACTTATAAAACCCCATTAAAATATGGAACAGAGTAGGGAAATTAAAAAATTGACTTTCTTGGCCCTCTTTATCGCCGTTACCTTGAACTAAAAACAAGTTATAAGATCATGGCTATTCATCTTTTTAAGACTGTGCTAAATTCAAGCGAGCTGTCCAAACGTTAGGAGTAAAGTAAGGTTAGCTGGTAAGAAGGATCTAAGCACTTCTAAATTATTAATGGGAAAACTCCCGAACCCTTACCAGGTGGACGTGGCCAAAAGAGTGTTATAGCGGATGGTTTTACGACACTGTGTGATAATCATTAATGCGTCTGAGATCTTTTACCTGGGAGACAATATTTTCCTAGAATAAGTAGAGGAGTAGTTGAAATTGTGAGCACAACACATGTTCATTTTCTTTTACAGTGTTGGTAAGCTCGAACAGAACTTTATAAAAGTGTATAAATAGAGATGTTTTCGCAATATAGTGTACCTAAGTTAAATAAGTTACGGCTATGATACGGCTTACAAGTTTCCTGGACATTGGCAGGCGCGCCTGGCTGAGCTGAGGCATAAATAAGTCGGCGGGCGAAATATGAATATTCTCCGACGATGCAAAAATTCTGTTTAAAATTTAAATCCAATTTACCATAAATTTTGTTATGTACATACAGTTGTAGTTTGGCAAGATATCTCACTTAAAAAAGTTAGAAAGCTTACACTTGTTATTCTACTACTTGGAAGTATACTACTTGGAAGTATAACAACCGACAGAACCGACTGTACCATACAATACAGCGGTAAATCCTATACTTGTAGGTAGTAGAGGACCTGGCCCCGTAGCCGAATGGCATTTCTCCGACGCCAAACGAAAGCGATACGCCGCTGGCTCTGTCGCGCCAATACGCAAGCGCGATAGAGATAGATATCTACTAGCGCTTCGTTTCGTGAGCGTTTCGTGAGCGATTGTGCCATTCGGCTAGCCACCCAGTAGTCCTCGTTTTCACCAAAATCAAGATTTTTCCTGCTCTAAGTATATAACCAAAGTTTGAGCCAACGATTTTTTACCACGAACCACCACACGTTGTACGAATTTAGTAGCTACATCATTCTAAACGTTAAAAAATATATTTTGATTGCTATATTGTGAACATATGACTTAAGTTAAGTGCATCAATTTGGAAAATAGCTCTCATGCGTCTTGGACAATACTCGCGGTAGGTAATCAGAATGACCTTTACTTTGATTTTTATCGTATCGTATTTTCTAGCAAGTTCAAATAGGTCATGTAAAATGGTTTTATAATCGTCGTGTAAGCAATTTTCCACAAATAGGTACTTTTCTAAAGTGCAGTGATTACTATAGTGTCCATACTCTCTACCACATTCAATTCAATATTTTATTTCAAGCACGATGCCGAATGACCACACTTTACAGCGGATAGGTACTTGAAGGTTACTGGTAATAAAATACTGTTATGTATTTACCAACTTGTATTAATTTTTCAGCCCTATGGTGCATGTTATATCATTTTTTTTTAACTTAAATAGTTCTTCGAGTTGAATTCTACGAGCAAGCCTCTTTCATATATTTGATCGCCAGTGTCCGAGGTGTGTTTTAGGTTAGGCATAAATTAGGGAGTTAAGTAGATTAGGGTAACGTGTATGTACGTCGTCAGTCGAGTCAGCATAATTTAAATTGTGCAGATGTTCCGTTATGTTTTTGTTTGCTGTTACATTATTAACGCTGATTTTCCGTTGTTACAGGACAAGTTGCTCAATAAGCTAGAGGAGAATGAGCCAGAGTTAGCAACGTCGCCAGAAGAAGAGGTAAATATTTCTGCCTAGACATTTTCAGTGGTAGGTAGAACCTAAATAGTCCAAACTAACATGGTTGGCTATGGCCAGCACTGTATAAAAGGCCGGCAACAGACAGTCTCAAAATTCATATTCTGAAAAAAAAACAGATCGAGTGCACGGAGTATTTTTTAAGATTATGAATTTTCAGATTGATCTGACAGATTGCATACAAGTATTTTTTTAAGATTATGAATTTTAAGACTGTCTGTTGCCTTATGGCGCAATTTCATTAGTCGATAGGGCCCGCATGCGGGGTACGAGAGATTTCTGGAACGCGTGCCACAGGACCCGCATTCGAGGAAACGTTTTCATTAGTCGATAGGGTCCGCATTCGGGGAAACGTTTTCATTTGTCGATAGGGTCCGCATTCGGGGTGCGAGAGATTTCTGGAACGCATGCCATAGGGCCCGCATTCGGGAAATTAAATAGTAATAGTAACTTTCATTGGTTGTTATATCGCCTGCGGAGAGTCCCCGTATGCTGCATAACGACCAATCAATTTGCACCACTTTCATTGGTTGTTATATCGCCTTCTGCGGGGACTCCCCGTATGCTGCATAACGACCAATCAATTTGCACCACTTTCATTGGTTGTTATATCGCCTTCTGCGGGGACTCCCCGTATGCTGCATAACGACTAGGGCTTCCAATACCGGGATCCCGGTATCTCGGGATCCCGGGATCCCGCCTTTTTTTGGGCACATTTCAATACCGGTATTTAATTTAGTAATACCGGGATCCCGGTATTTTTAGAAATTAATAAATTTTGCCAAATGAACGTAAATTACTCATCAAAAACGTTACATTTCTGCACCATGATGGTGGCTACACGCGTAAATCTTGCTTCTTGCTCTCGTTTCGCGA
Organism: Leguminivora glycinivorella; assembly: GCF_023078275.1. Taxonomy (NCBI): domain Eukaryota; kingdom Metazoa; phylum Arthropoda; class Insecta; order Lepidoptera; family Tortricidae; genus Leguminivora; species Leguminivora glycinivorella. Next base: position 16,675,265 of record NC_062981.1, read on the forward strand.
TTTGACACATTCTCTGTTTGGTGTTTTTACAATATTTGTATGAAAATGATAGTTTTTTCGATGATTACCTAGATAAAGATGCGTGTCAAAAGCATTAATTGAGGATGGCCTGTCGCGAACATTTTTTGACACATTTGTTGCGCTTGTGAATTCGCACGTAGTTAAGTGTGATACAAAGCAACACGTCAAACGTTGCAACAGGCCACAGACCACAGACCCTCTGTAAACAAATCGCTCTGATGATAAAACATTTTACAAAAAATTGGTTAATGCATACGAACTAACGTATAACGTAGCTACTCTATGATTTAATGTGCATGTGCGTTAATGTGTTGTACTCTAGCGCTAAACTTTGCCGTAACATTTCCTATAGTAACGAAATTGGGAAATCTGAAGTATCAAAATCAAGAAAATTACTTTCGTAATCCGTAGATTGTTCCTGTTCCTAACCTTCTTGATTTTGATTATCATGATTATTTCTTAATGTGATTTATAATGAAATTATTTATGTGGGACAATTTTGTTTTTTTTTGGATAATTGTTCAATGATTTGGCGATTTTGGCGAATTTATTGTATTAGTACTTTAGCGCCTTTAGCGCCACCAAAAACAAAAATACCACTAAATTGTACCACAGATATTGCTTACAAATATTACAATGTGTTTCAAAAAAAAAATCATCTCATGTACTGGTTTCAAAAGTCAATTATGTGTCTTGTTATTTAATAAAGTGATATTATAGTTAAATCTACAGTACAATTACACCATTAACATTGACTATAAAATGCAAGAGATTACCTACTGAACTACAAGGTTCTATTCCGGACGAGCCTGAAGAGATCGATTTGGCAGAAAACATGGTTTGCTATGGATGCCCGCGTCTTCTTGGGAAATGTCCGATCTGGCGGTGGGCGATATCTAACTTACATAATCCGTTCACTATTGTCTTGCAGAAACTTTTTTTCGCATATATTTGATTCGTATAAGAGTTCTTGGCAGGAGTCACGATTGGCAGAAACATCTTACGCAAAATATGCTTTGGCATAAATCATTTCGCAGATTTTTGTAATACCGAATTGTCTGTTATCATAATGTGTATGTGCATAATAGTCTTCTAGTCGAACAATACTTTCGCAAATAATATTTAGGCATAATGTTGCAGATTGCTTTTGGATAGCGAGTTGGATGTGTTGGGGATGCAAGATACCTAACACTCCTCCTCATTTCGCTCGTCGTCGCACCTAACGGTGACTCTGGGGCAGCATTTCCTTTTTGATAGCGTGTAATAATTCTGCTCATGTGCGATACGATTATTATGGTATTATAAAACTATGCTAAATCAAAGTCGAGTAACGTTCTGTAAAATGTTATTCTACCAAATGTGGCTTATGCGAGTGTGGTAGTAATAATGCCAACCAAGTTTTCTGCAAAATGACCATTCAACCGATAGTGCTGCGAAACATGTTGTGCAAAGTGTGTTTCTAACTAAAACTATTCTACCAGATGAGGGTAACCCTAATACAGAATCACCTGAGTAGAGAATTGACGCTCTTTCCCGCTTGCTTTTACTTATATACTGCATCCTCAGTCCCACTCATAACAAAAATAAAGAGCACGGGGCGTAGCCCTTTGAACTATGTATACTTATAAACAATAGAAATTGAACCGACTTGGCTACATAAGTTTGCGAACCGTTTTGGGTTCAAATCGAAATTTATGAATTTCGAAATGTATTCGATTTGACCCATCACTAAGTCGGATTGGCAAGATTTCGCTGTAGTATAACACTTACGAAAAGTAACAAACGAGATTTTGAATAAAATTTGTTATTTTAAGCAAATTACTTGGTTTTTATACTTTCGCGATCTCAATACCGGGATCCCGGGATCCCGGTATTGAAATCGTTAATACCGGAATTAATACCGGTATTGGATAACGTCCGGTATTTGGAAGCCCTAATAACGACCAATCAATTTGCACCACTTTCATTGGTTGTTATATCGCCTTCTGCGGGCTTAATGAAATTGCGCTATTAAAAATGCATTTTTAGCGTAAATCTGGCCCGCGTCTAAAATTCCTTCAAATACTGTAGACTAAGGTGAAATACCCCATAATGGACGGTGATGTCATTATGGACAAAAAACACAAATCCTTAAAAATAAGTATCTAAAATTAGTTTCTAAAAACTGACGACTATGTACCATAAACTAGAGTTGTAGAGCTGTTTCATTTTGAAGTTTCAATTAATTCGGTTATTTCTGAAGGATTTGGCGACAAGATAAAATTCATCAGTTTACTGAAAAAAATATCAAGACGAATTCTTAGTAATGTTGCTAAGAGAGTTGAGTTCATGTATAAAATAATAAAAAAATAATAGTCGGTGTAAACTTGAATGCGTTTTACTTACTGCATTAAACATGAGATAAGGTATAAAACATACTAGTTTGTTGCTCCAAAGATATAAAGAAATGGCGTTATTTTGCGAGTGTCCATTACTGGAACCGAAAAACTGCCTACCTCCTATGATGGACAAGGAACATTTTACAAAACCAAATTTACAAGAAACAATGCTATGTTAAAATAACTCAAACTAATTGTATTTATGGTATATAAAATTGACTCATTGAGTATCAGTTGGCTTTAAAAGTAAAATTTTAAACTAATTTCACTGTCCATAATGGGGGATCCATTACTGGAGAACTGCCGTCCATAATTGGAGAAAAAATACCTAGTTTTAATTTGTTAAGTATGAAGAAACTAATAGGAGTATCCATTCTGCAATACGCTTGAAATGTAAAAGAAGGATAGCACATTCAAGATTTAACACGCTTAGCGGTAGAATTTTTACATTTATGAGTGAAGAAATATCAAAAACAGTCGAAATTTTTCTTAAACTGTCCATGATTGGGTCCGTTACCTTATGTGTGCTAGGTTGCGAATTTCACATGAACAAGTAAATAAAGAATTCGATCAAGCATACCTGACACACCCGCCTATTTGGGTCCGAAACACTAAATAATATCTAAGATCTCGACCTTCTTCCAAGTTTGAAGGTTACAATTTCATTGTGATTCGGTCCGAAAGCGAGCCTGACCCTCATTGCGAAAGTTTTGCGATTACGACTACGCCGCAGACAGTAAACGGAACACAATCTCTTTATTTACTTATATTAGGTGGATAATAATGGACAAGAGTCATAGACAAAGCAAGTCATGATCATGCGTAAATTAAGTAGTCCATAATAATATACCTTCTCCATAAGTAAGTACCTACCATAATATTATAGGGTAACGACAATAAATTAAAACTATGTTAATTTCTCAGTTATACCAAGTTAACTACATACATATACACTACAGTACCTAGGTATTACCAACTATAGGTACTGCCCCCGTATAGCGCATCTTATTTGAATACTTACAAACAAAAATGTCATAACCTCAGACATTTTCCAAACTCTTTTTATTAAGGTAAAATTTTGATTCAGTATGCAATACCAACATCTATGTATATAGGGGTGTTTACTATGTAATAAGCGCAACTATAGAACTACAGTTGTGTAATGCTACAATGCGCATAACACAACCTATTTACATACCTACATACATACAATCACGTCTGTATCCTATAAAGGGGTAGGCAGAGCACATGAACTACTAAGTTTCAGGGCCACAACCTATTTATACTGGTAAAACCCTAAAACTTAATTATTACAAAAAATACTGACGCGGTAATCGTGCCATGATTAAGTGGTGGTAATCTTTTTAAAAATACCTCCTTTGAAGATTAAACTTTCTACCTACATTTTCACCTTTCTTTCGTATTTTTCCAGTGTGTAATATGCGTGAACGCAAAAGCGACGATGCAGACCTCGCCGTGCGGGCACCGCGTGGTCTGCCGCCGCTGCTTCGTGAAGACCATCCAGATGGCAGTCAGCCAGCGGCTGCTGCCGCTGCGGTGTGTCATCTGCCGGGCCAAGATCCTGCGGCTGCGGCAGGCGCCACGGCTAGTCACTAGCAAGAGCTGGCAGGTAATATGCCATCATATCAAAGTGTGGTCTGCCGCCGCTGCTTCGTGAAGATCATCTAGATGGCAGTGAGCCAACGATTGCTGCCGCTACGCTGTGTCATCTGCCGAGCCAAGATCCTGCGGCTGCGGCAGGCGCCGCGGCTGGTCACTCGCAAGAGCTGGCAGGTAATATGCCATCATATCACAGTGTGGTCTGCCGCCGCTGCTTCGTGATCGTGAAGATCATCTAGATGGCAGTCAGCCAATGATTGCTGCCGCTACGGTGTGTCATCTGCCGAGCCAAGATCGCCGGCTGTGGCAGGCGCCGCGGCTGGTCACTAGCAAGAGCTGGCAGGTAATATGCCCGCATAGCAGTGTGGTCTGCTAGCGCAACTTCATTAAAGACCATCCAGATGGCAGTCAGTCAACGGCTGCTGCCGCTGTGGTGTGTCATCTGCCGAGCCAAGATCCTTCGACTACAGCAGGCACCGGGGCTGGTCATTGGCAAGAAGTGGCAGGTAATATACCTACTCTGACAATACTTATTCAATGAGAGAAAGACCGTACAGATGGTAAATGAACAAAGTCTGCTAAAGAAATCCGTTTCACCGTTGGTTAATTCTTTGATATTTTTAGGTCTTGTTCTTGTTATCAAAGGAAACATAGATGTAGTTCAGAGCTAAAAGTAACTTGCTGACTTTCCTACTATTTCAGACATGTTTGTGTGGTTACAGGTGTCAAGCGGCAGCAGCAAATCATGGGGCGTGCCGGGATCCGTGTCCAGTTACTCGGTGGGAGCGCGTTCCGTGCCTGCCTCCGCTTCGCTTTACTCCGTCACCAGCGGCGAGTCTTCCCTCTCAGGTTAGTGTTCAATGTGGCTGAACTCATTCATACAGGTAATTGGTTTGGTATACACGGGCGCTTTTTACATTGCAGTACGTGTTCAATTCAAATCCGTTTCCTGTTACTCGGAGGGCGCTCTTGCTTGGGAGACTGTACGCTAGTACCATCTCGTCTCATCATCTGTTACCCACTTCTGCTCTCTGTTACCGAGAATAACCACTACCGCTTTTATAGCTAAAATTTTGATCAACTCGTAGGTATGTAATTTCACCAACTATCTTCAGCATAATCATTAGTATCTTGTTCTTCCAGGAGTGTCTTCCGTATCGTCGAACAGCGGCGGCGTAAGCGCCGGCTGCGCGACGAAGCTGTGCGGCGGCGCCAAATGCGGCGGAGCCTGTCTGGGCGCCGTGCCCCGCGCCCCCGCCCCCGCCACCGCCCCGCCGAGGGCAAGGCAGCCAGCGTCTAACTCACTGCGGCGCTCACAGCATCATAGCATGAAGGTAGATCTGGTCACAATAGTATTATAACTAGTGACGAATACGGGGGCCGCAACCACCCGTAGTAGGTACGTGGTAGGTGCGTCCAACACGCTACGGTGCTTGCAGCATCATAGAAATGAAGGTATACTTAGACACTATAGACAACAAATGTAGCCGGGATAGCACATGCTTCAACACCATTATGTCTCGTGGGTAGCAAGGGCTAAAGAACGACTCTTATAAATATGGAAAGGCGAAAATATTTAAACCAGGGGGCCGATTTTTGAGTCTCACGGCGTTCGAATTCAGAAAATTGTCACTGAAAATAATAGGCAACTCACCATTTTCAACCGGTATTTTAGTGAAAGTGAGACTCAAAAATCGGCCCCCAGATCTATAATAGTTATTTGTTATACAAGGGGGCAAAGTTGTATTTTAACGCCGAGTGTGGAATTGAAAAACGAGCAAGTGAAAGGATTCTATAGTTGAACCACGAGCGAAACGAGTGGTTCGAGAATAGAATCCTGAACTTGCGAGTTTTTTAACACACGAGAAGTAAAATACATTTGCACCCGAGTGTAACACAAAACTTTTCCCCTCACTATAGCGAGGAAACTACAACGCAAAAAATGCGTTTATCACTGTTTCCAGTAGTTCCACAGGTGGTAAATCATCTTTATTACTAGATTCACCTACTTTTATCAATTTTAAAGCAGTTAATTTTACTTTATTCAAGGTCAAATTACTTTACCCACTAGTGGATAAAATGCGTTTTTACCCGCTGGTATTAAAGGACAAAACACGTGTTTCCGAGCTAGTGAGGGGAAAAATAAATATCTACTCAAAATTCCTGCTATCTTTTACAAAACCTCAAAACAACATTGTCATGCTTCCAGGCCCGTCTACAAGACTACCAAGTGCACAGCTACACGGGCGGGCCGGGGCCGGCGGGCGAGCCTTCAGGCCGGCTGCCTCCCATCCGAGAGTTCCAGCGGGAATTCCGCGAGGGCCGCCGCGAGAGCGCCGCCGCTTCTGCCTCCACTAGGATAAGGTAACACACACATTAGACTAAGGTTACACTCCTACAAGTCAGGTTGGCTGCCTGCCCATGCGCCAGTTCTAGCAAGAGTTGCGCGAGGGTTGCCGCTTCTGACTCCACTAGGATAAGGTATCACACACATATAGGCTAAGGTTACACTCCTACAATCTGGTCGGCTGCCCCCCATCCGCGAGTTCCAGCGGGAATTCCGCGAGGGCCGCCGCTTCTGCCTCCACTAGGATAAGGTAAACTCACTGTCATCTCGAAACTACAGTTCATCACTCTTAACTGGATAAGATTACAACGGTTTGAAAAACAGAAAATCCGTTAAAAGTTAGGTACCTACTAACTTCAGGGCGGAGATCCTCAAGTTGAACTTTGAAACTAGGATTGTGTTATACTTACCCAACCCTATCAATATTATTCTTAGGGCAGAGTTTGATACCTCCATTAAATTCAATGGTTTTCTTATTATTCTTGTTGTTTCAGATGCGCCCAAAAAATAGTAACACAGTTAGAAACGTCACCGCAGAAAAACAAGGACCACTTCTTTCGACCGCTCAAAGCGCCAAGCAAAGATGACCCGCCCAAATCCAGAGATCAAAGCAAAGAGACTGAACGGAAAAAGGATAACCCCAAAACTAAGCCCAAAAAAGAAGATAAGAAAAAGAAAGAGGAAGAGGCTACACAAGAAGACAAGAACAAGAAAGATGAAAGCAGTGACAACAGAAAGAACGAGATAGCGGAGCGGAAGAAGGAGGAGAAACTAAGGCTTAAAGCGGAGAAGGAAGCTAAAAAGGAAGCGAGTAGGTTGGCTAAAGAGGAAGAGAGACAAGCTAAACTCTTAGCCAAAGAAGAAGAGCGTCAGGCCAAACTATTAGCGAAGGAAGAAAAGAAAAAAGCCAAGAAGGAAGCGAAGCTCGCGGCGCAAGCAGAAAAAGAGAAAAACAAATGAAGAACCGTTTAAATTTTTACAACGTAGTACATGTAGCCGTCTAGAAACTAGATTCGAGTATTGTTATTGAGGGAATCGTAAAACAATTTTAATAGAACGTATTCAACAATACTAATAGTCCGTAATACACAATTATGATTAACTACAATAACAAATAGGAAGTAATAATAAACCGTGATTTTGTTTTCGTTACTTCGTTTAGTCATTGCTTTGATACTCATTTTATAGAATTTTAATTTATTTATACTTTTGTTATGAGCAGAAAACTGTTGTTTAAATTAGGTATGTTTAGTTGTAAGATCTTTAATTATGAGAAGCAATCTAATACATTAGTTGGGTCATAGTTGGAACTCTACAAACTGTGAAGACTGAAAGAATGGGATAAAGCAATCATATCGTTTTGTAATTTACTTGTGTAACAAAGTAGTTAAGAGCTTTGTGCATCCGGCGCCGCCAAATGTTTATTTGTGACGATCTCAGGGATAAGGATTTAAAGGTGTCAACCAATGCTTTTAGTCCAATGGTGATTTGCGTTTCACTCTCTCTTTAAGCAAATTGTGAGCCGCAAGTACCATTTTGATTAAAAATTAGGCACGTGGCCATAACACCCCGAAGTCCATCTTGGATCAAGTGGCATGCCATTTGTTGCAAGTTATTTGTTAGTTAGTTTGACGACCGGTCTGGCGCAGTCGGTAGTGACCCTGCCTGCTACGCCGCGGTCCCGGGTTCGAATCCCGGTAAGGGCATTTATTTGTGTGATGAGCACAGATACTTGTTCCCGAGTCATGGATGTTTTCTATGTATATAATTATTTATATATTATATATATCGTTGTCTGAGTACCCACAACACAAGCCTTCTTGAGCTTACCGTGGGCCTCAGTCAATCTGTCTAAGAATGTCCTAAAATATTGATTTATTTATTTATTTTATTTTTTAAGTTATTCTCGATTGATATCGCAATCATTGACACCCGCCTTAAGAACCCTTTTCCCTAAGAACGCCACATTTGACTACATAGGTACTAATTTCTTGTACTTAGTTTGTCTGTAAGTAAAGCTTGTATTATGTATATTTAGTCAATTATTTTTTCATAATTTTAATACTAATTATGATACACAAAATGATACAATACAATAAAATTAATTATGGGAATACTTGTTAGGAATACTGATTTTGTTTTCTGTAAAACGAAGCATCAAACGACTGTTTAAAAAAAATACACACACCTACATTGTAACAAAGATAGGCGCGTCCACACAGAATAAGCAATGTTGTGAGCCAATACCCTCGCGCGGCAAATGCTCAATGTATAATAAACTTGCTTCGACTGGAGCAGCAAACAGCTATTCCTACCGATGTGTACTTACGCGCTGCATCGACCGTAGCACATCTACATTAGCCATTTGCCGCACGAAGGAATGGCTTCGCGAACCTGCTCGCTCTGTGTGGATCAGACAGATTAAATACCAAGTATAGAGAATACATAACAGCCGAATTCTATGAGCTCGATTATTCATACAAAATATACAATGAATGTAAAAGACGCAAGATATTCGGTTAAATTTTGTCTTCATCTAACAAGTACAACTGTCAAAATAATGGAGACGTTTTTTTAATGGAACTACGTGCAAAAGAGCAAAGAGACATTGTCTTTAGTGACAAAGATGGTACAGTACAATTACAACTTACCATTCCCATTTTTATTTCCCAATAAAATATCATCATATTTTAACCCATTGTAAAATTAAACGCGTAGAGAATCATATCAAACCACATGTAGCATTAAAGTGCTAAGGTAAGTGTTGAATATTAATTTTGTAAGGATTCCAACTGTTGGAATTTATTGTCAATCGTTAGAATTTTCCTGTAAAATAAATAACAATGTTACCATATGTTTGCAGTTTTTTATTTGCCCAAAAGTTGACAAATCATTGCATGACCTCATAAATTAACACAAGTCATAGTAAACTTTATTGGTATACAAACTTGGATAGGAGGCCTTTTACACCAGGCATGTAATGAACTCTCTAAATCAAACAGGACCCGTTTAAGAGATATTTTTCAATGATAACATATCCAATAACATAGTCAAAATAGATATTTTAGGACACAAATAGATGTTTATAATGCCCCAGTAAATGCCTGGTTACCAAACTGGCAACAACTTAGATATATATTTGCAAAATATTTATCATATGATTTGCCACTAGCTGCAAGTAAGATTGCAAAAGAACTCTTGAATAAATAGATTTCTAGTAATTCAATAGATTACATTAATTTTCATATTCAAGGCAGTATGCTTTCTTAAGCTCCTTCAAGTCCTGTCTCAAATGGAGAATCATACAAATGACATTTCACATTGAAACAGAAAATTAAGCAACAATTTATGTTTATTATCTACATGTAACAAATCACTTGAACTATTATACTAACATCACCGAGTTGCTTAATCTTTGTAGTCGTCACCGATGCGCTCCTGCATCTCCTCGCTAATCTTCTTCTCAATACGGAGGTACTTGTTGACCATGGGTCGGTAGTAGAAGGCCTGGTAATCTTGGCGTTCGGCCATCTTGGCTTGGATTTCCTTCTCCAGGGCACGGAGCTTGACCTTCTGCTGTTCCTCATCGATCCAGTGCATGAATTTCTCATATTCCTGAAATTTGCCATTTCAATATTTTAGTTAACAGAACAATATTGTTTTTTGAGAATCACAATTTCATTTCTTAAATACACTTTTGCTTCCCCTCTAATAGCCATATTGAAAAGTTATTAATGTTAGTATTTCAATCAATGTTTGGTTATAGATTTCTTTTTATATTTTATCACATTGACAATGTCTTGTTGTAAAAGAGAACATGGGGTTTGTTAAGATGCAACCAGAAAGGATTAGAACGAAGAGAGAAATCCTTATTATTTAAACACTACTATTTCAGTATACTGTTTCCTAATCTGGGCCATTTCACATTAGCGGGATAACCAGGGAGACCTGTGCGAGCTTTATCGTTCAAACAATAAAAGTACTGTACAAGTCCCGCTTCAATGTTCTAGATATCCTTAAATCACTACACTATCATTTCTAATACTTTCAAGCTGTCAAGAAAAGTAGGATACTTAAAAAATCAATGTTCAGATGTCAGTTAGTTGCAGGGTTCGAAAATATCCGATATTTATAATAAATATCAAAATATCGGATATATACGATATATATCAGATATACACGGTGGGAATGAGTATACCGACAGATTTTAACTAACGCTTCTAGGGCCCATTTCGACTCAAAAAGTTCATATAAACATTGCTAGTTAAAGCCTTAGTTTTCGAGATATTAAAATATTTCAATAATTCGCATGCTGAAAAATGTCCATGGTAACACGCCTTTATAATGTGACGTAACCATCCGCACAAGGATGCACACACGAAGTTTAAATGCGGTAATAGCAAACTTGCCTGCCAGTCCTAATAATTTTGTGAAACTTTTTGTTAATAGTTGAGTTTCAACAGCAAAGAGTTTTAATTATTTAGGATTATGTGTTAAGTACTTATGGCTGCCATAACTTAGCACTCGAACGTAACGATTGCTCTGTATGAACGTAGCTGTCCTCAAAATATCCTTAAATGCTAGAATAATATTATCACTATTAGTTTGGTCTTATGTTTTACTACCTGTTCTGAACGATATGCAGACTTTTCTGGTCGTGTACGTTTACTGGCCTTTAATCAGTTAGGAAACGTTCTTGACATATTATGACAATAAAATCATAACCGATTGTCACCAAAGTCAAAATAATAAGTTATTATGCCGCAACATTATTGTAATAACCTAATAGCGGATATTCATTTTGTATATGGATTCTGTAACGGAAATGGACGCAGATCAGTTGCCGAATATAGGAGACGATTTCCTAATCGTCGCACTCCGCACCATACTACTTTTGCAAGTATTCATAGACAAATTCGTGAAAAGGGCTTAAAAGCGGGGCATGCAGAAAGAGCAATTAATTTAGACTTGCGTACAGAAAACCGGATCATGAATTTAATTGTCGAAGATCCCACGTTGTCTTCTAGAGCAGTAGCGAGAATTGTGAATGTGAACTACAGAGTTGTCTTACTTGTATGGAAAAGGTATGGCCTTCGTCCATATCACTACAGAAAAGTTCAAGGACTAATACCTGGTGATGGGCTAGCCAGGGTGGCTTACTGTCAAATAATACACCAAAAGCTTTTGGAAGATCCGGATTTTACAAGAAAAATACTATGGACAGATGAAGCCCTCTTTACCAGGGAAGGAATATTCAATTCGCATAATATGCATATGTGGCTTGAAGAAAATCCAAAGGCAAAGTGGGTACATTCTTACCAGCACAAATTTTCCATTAATTTGTGGGCTGGGATCATTGATAATGTTCTGATCGGCCCAATTGAGATTCCACCGCGCTTGAATTCCGCAAATTATTTAAATTTTTTGAGGCATGAATTGAATGTTTTGCTAGAAGACATCGATTTGCAAACCAGACGCACTATGTGGTTTCAGCATGACGGCGCTCCACCCCACTTTGGCCGTGAAGTGCGAAATTGGTTGGATCAAGCATATCCTCGCCGCTGGATAGGACGTGGAAGTGAATCGGTAGCCTGGCCGGCCAGATCACCCGACCTCACCCCTTTAGACTTTTTTTTTTGGGGAACATTAAAGGACAAGGTGTACGCAAGGCCGGTAAATACAAGAGAAGAATTATTGGCACGGATCATGACAGCTTCGGATGAAATAAGAAATAGTAATTTCTTATTACATCATCAAATCAGATTACGTTTAGCTCTTTGTGTTGCAAATGAAGGCTCGCATTTCGAAAATTTATTATAATAAAAAGTATGTGGTATTTAACCGTATTTTTTTCCTAACTCATAGTAGTCATAGTAGTCTAGTTATCTTGCGTTACGACTAATGTGTCGATTTTGAACTCAAATTTTGATAGTCGTACCAAGCTATAAGCTGGTAGTGATTTTGACAGCCCCGCCGGTGCAAATGATATTTCAAATAGGTATTCTATGAAACTATTACGTTTACACATGCGGGTCTGGTAAAATCTTTGCCAACTTATCTTGGACTGACTCTAATTGACAAAAAGGACATAGTTTTTAGTTATTTGTAAATTACAATAATCCCATTAATTAATAACAAAAAATACCAAATCCAACCTTTGGTAAAAATAATTTAAATTTCTTATTTTGATAAAAATAGTAATACCAAAATTAAGTCATAGGTAAAAAATATCAACAAAACATTTTAATCCCGCCGTCTATCTATTATAACTGGATGCTAGATGAGGTCCTTTTATTGAACTTACATAGTCTCATTTTTTCTTATGTACCATCCCGACCAAACTACGTAGGTTCTTGTCTGCTGTCAGGAACATTCTACATACTCCAAACGTATTTTTAATTTCGTCGTATTGTCTAAGTCTATGGATCACACTAACACAGTATAAGGATATATCAGTAGTTAATCTCCGGCAGCGGCGGCGCGGTCGTTACTACTGCGCAAGGTCACGCAGGGTTGTACAACGTTACTATAATCGACTTCGTACAATGTAAGTTGTTGTAAATCTAATAGGTACTATTAACTGTAAGTAGGTTTTAGTATAACAATACCACGTCATGACACCACATTAGTCAGTATTGAAGATACAAAAAATCATTATAAATATATTACTCTCATACGCGCAATAGTAGATTGTGTAACAATAATTGCAAAAGCGTTAATTTAAGTGTTCATTTTATATGTTTTCTCTAGAATACACCCAATCCATCACAATAAAAAAAAGATTCGTTTGAACTAGAAACGTAGGTACCTACTGTCCTACTCGTATTAGTAACTGTGTATGGCGCTATGCTAGTACCAACGCTCTTTCTACCTTTTTATCTAATAAAGATTCAAGTACGTATTTGTTTCTTAAATACTGACGAAATCATATTTACATAAAATGTTTGAATAGATGTTTGCACAATATTTAAGTAGGTACCAAACTTTCGAGCTAGATAGATCGCAGCATCTACCTAAATGTCGTTACAGATAAATCCTTATTGATTTTAATGTGTCATTCTAGCTTTAAATCTCACTTTTACGCCATTTACGTAAGCAATAATGTACCTAACACTGCAAATATATAACAACCACTTACTTTTCTGGGTGTCTAGGAATTCTAAAGAATGACATTTCCGCATTTTGAGAACTTTCCATACACCCATAAACACTACAGTAACGAAAATATGTCTTCGGTGCTGACGTCATTTTCTCCCGAACTCAACACGTCAACACAGCGCGCAAACGCGGCCCCGACTGTCCAGCCCAATAATCACCAGTTTCGCATGTTTTCGCCGCATGCGAGGGGAGGGAGGGGGACACACCGCGCGGCGTGAAGTTTGTAAGAAGAGTTATTACTGGTTTTATACTGTGACACTAATATGGCGGCGAAAGTCGACGTTTGTTGTCTTAAACGCTTGAACTCGTAAAAAATCAAGTGTCATACTGAAGTTCACTCGTCTCTTATCTCGTATCTTGTCGGAGCCGTTCGTGAAGTGTATAGTTTTCTTTATCACTCCTTAGACTTAGGATTTGTTCACAAGGAAGACCATCGTTAATTGATTTTTTTTGTTCCAGAAATTAACTAAGTTAAAATGTCGGTATTGGACCAATGTTGATATAACAATATTTACTTGTAATGTCACCAGGAAGCTGTTGTAAAAGTCTGTCGGTATACTCGTTCCCACCGTGTATATCAACTTTGATATATATCCATTTTGTATGGAAGGCATAGCAGTATTTTGTTGCATTATTTATGAATACAAATTCAGATAAGGAAAATTCTACTAAAAAACAGAACATTTAGTAGAAAAACAGTAACAAACACAAAAAAACGATAGTTTCGACAATGTTACATTTTTTTAAACCATTTTTGTAATGCAATTTTTATAAACAAATGATAAATATCGGGTATTTATATCCATTGATATATATCGTCGAACCCTGCTGGATATATATCTTGATATATATCCATTGATATATATCCTCGAACCCTGGTTAGTTGTGAGTATGACATGGAGAGATGGATCAAGAGCTAAACACCCACCACTCAAACGATGGGAGGACGAAATTATAACCACTGTAGGGCCTTTCTGGACTAGACTGGCCAGGCAGAGGAAATACTGGAAAGACCTGGAGGAGGCCTTTGCCAACAGGCACACTGAACTACGCGACTTCATCTAAACAAACAATCATAAATACCAGACCGTGTTCAGAAGAAAAGGCTATATAGATGGATATAGATAGATAGAGATGACGTTTCTTATTACCTGCTGAGGGCTGGAGTGGATGTAGCGCGCGATAAACCTCGTAATAGGGTGGCGGTGGTACTCCCAGTGCTTCGGGTTGTAGCCCTCAGGGATCGGCTCCAGCTGCGCCGGCCCGATGAACACGTTCGTGTAGAAGATGATCAGCCCCACGGGAATGAGCCCAATCAACGTGTAGTAGTGGAACATATCCTTGAACTTGATGTATTGCCATCTGAAAATGTAGGTTATGTTTTTATTATTCGACGTACAACCGCTAATATTGTAGAAAATATTAACCAGTATGTAAAGATACGAGCTCATATTTCACGTACATTTAAATATGACAGAGGATAAACGTTTTTACTTTTCATAACAAATAGAAAATGGTTAGGTAATCACTGTCAGTGCGACTGTACCTTGATGGCTGCAGCGGCATCGTTTGGTGTTCATGGCCGCCAAAGAGGGCTTTGTTAGTTGATAATTTCACATTTTGGACTACGATTGGCTTAGTGCCTTGATTTTTAAGTAAACTAATGCCGAAAGATCGGCCTAAAGCACTCCAAGATACCATTTTTTATTGACTACTATTTTGACATATGCGCCATTTGACATATGTTGCCAAAGTTGAAATCCGAAAATAGCCATTTTACACTAATGTGAAAAATAACAAAAAAATATAAATAAATTGAATAATAATATACTGAAATGTTACGGTCAGTCAGTGTAATATTTTACAATTATTGAGAGTTCATATTACATATTGCAGAAAAAAACTAAAACTCAAATAACCATAGTCGACGTATTTTTTTAAACCATAGACAATTTACCGATAGGGTGGTCAGCATCAACAATTTGGTCAATTTGAATATTTATAATACTAACAAAGATGAAAACTAAAGGAGGTAGGGCTTTAAAGGAGGTAGGGCATAGCGAATGATATTCCGCTTTGTGTGGTAGGGCATAGCACAGCGGATATCGTCCCGCTCGAATCTAGAGCAGAGCCCAACTGGGGTAGTGCCTCCGCCTTACAGAAGACCGCAGCCAAATAGCACTAGACCCTACTCATGGTGTTGTGTTCCTGCCGGTGAGTAAGGCTGCCAGAGCTAAACGAGGGTGCGGTGTGCTGATGACGGGAGGACTTACGAAACTAACTTGTTCCGTCTATTGTCCTTTGAGTTGTCGGCAACCCGAACCCTCCTTAGAACTTGTACGCTCCTTTTTGCTGTGTACTTAACGCAGCAAAGGAGAATGTACAAGTTTCTAATGGGGTTGCAACGCCACAGAGAACCTCCTATAGAGTAGCAATCTTGTATATTTTGTTCGCGATACGAGTCACCAGTGTTTGGGGTGCGAGGAGCGGGCGGGGAATGTGTTAAGCGCGCTGTGATTGGCCGTTTCAAGGACGGCGGGTAGTCGCGCCAGATGAAAAGGGACAGAAGTATGACTGTCCCTCTACTGACGCGTAAGTGGCCAATGTAAGTTGACCTATGCCGGCTCTGAATAAATTATAAATATGACTTATTTGTGGAATGTAATGCCGTCTGTTTTTAAATTTGAGCTTCTTGTTACCTTTCCAAACCATTTCACACTACAGGTGGACATCTTTAAGGCATCAAAATACCCTTTTCCAATTTTTTAGTGCGAAAAACACGCGCTGCTTTCGGGTCTGTTACTTGGTCGATACTGATCGGGCACGGCGAGCGCCCGCGCTTATATCAGTGCAAATACTAGGAAGGCTGGCGACCGCGAGTCGTCTTGTAATGGATGTCTATAGGGGTTGGTCTGTGGTTACAGGCGTCCATAGGTTACGGTGACCGCTTTACATCAGGCGGGCCGTATGCTTGTTTGCCACCGACGTAGTATATATAAAAAAAAACATAATTATGAACATATTATGTTCTATAAGCGTGAATAATTAAAAAAAAATGTTAATTATGTTAAAAGTATTCAACTTCTTAAAATTATCATAAAACTCACCAAAGACACCAATAGTTCGTTCAGAACATAATACTCTTTTATGTGGTAATTGTTTTAAGGGATTTACTTTTGCAGTTACTTGCAACACTGGCAATGTCATCTGTCAAATTAGTCATGGGCGGGTAAATTGAAATAACAAATGGTTTTATTTATTTCTTTCTTTTATACATTGGTACTTGCTACTAGATTTATATAATATTTTGGATTTAAATGAACATATACAATTTTATAGCGTTCGTCATACAATTTTGTATCGATTTTAGTTATTATAACTTCAGAAATCATGTCCCCAAATTACGAAAGTATGTATCCTTTCAATTGAATTTTAACGTACTGTTATTTTATCTATTTATAGAATTACCTAATATGTAATGATTACCGAATGCACTATTAGTATTTGCACCAACAATGCTACCACCTGTTGATTCCACCATTCTCCATCGTAAGCATCTGAGTCGAGATATTGATTTTTCAACGGAGCATGCCCCGCCGTACGTCAACGATAAGCAACACCCACACAAAAGCGCGCCTGTAACGCACTTAACTAAAATATTACATTTTACTTACTAGTGACTGTGTTTGGATTAAAGTGTGATGCGTTTTGTGTAGTATGGAGGAATTGCTGCAGGATATCTTTAAAGAAGCCACCGGACCCAAGTTGAACGCGCTAAGAAAAGCTTGCCAGGATGCATTAGGTAAATAAAAGTTAACCAACTACACGTTAAACATCTTACTTATGATTATCACCAGAAAATATAATATGTAGATTGTATAAAAGCCAAATTTAGGTAGGGATGACCTTAGTGGAGAAGCGCAGTGTCTATACTTAGCATATTTTATGTGTAGGTACCTATGCGGTAGTTAACATATTGAGTAATGTTTACAGGAAAACTCACTCAAGCGGAGATCCTCATTAGTTTGTGACGTCATACATAATGGTGACGTCATTGTTTAAGCAGACTATTGAAATGATAATGAAAATATTTTGCATGAACATACAAATCAGCCATATTGTAGGTATAACTGTGTCTTAAGTGCAAATAATAACCAAAGCTTTGTCGTTATACAGATCATACATATCTTAGACACCATAAAATATATTTAACATGTAAAATAAAGAAAGAATAAAATAAGTATAATTGCTTATGTAGAAGAGTCTGTGCTGTGCCGGAAGACATGTCATGTTTGACAGCATTTATGATCAAGAACTAAAGATGTACCGTGGCAGTTAAGAGGGGTTTTGAATCGGGCATATCCTGTCCACATCGAACCTAGAGCAAATTTTTGACTTTAGTTCAATTCAGGCCGATATCCAGGTTGCATGGATACCTGTCAATTTTAAATATTAAACTTATAATAAAACTAGCTTTTGTCCGCGGCTTTTCTCGCGTTAGAAAGAGACAAAAAGTAGCCTATGTCACTCTCCATCTCTTCAACTATCTCCACCTAAAAAATCATGTCGATTTGTCGCTCCGTTTTGCCGTGAAAGACGTACAAACAAACAGAAACACTTTTCCATTTATAATATTAGTATGGATGAATAATGAGTTTCAATTGTTTACAGAAGCGTTATGTATACAAGAAAGCAGCGGGCGGCGCGCCTCCTACGAGCTGCGACGAGTGTGCCTGCTGCCTTTACAAGTCGCGCTCGAGAGCAAGAGACCCCGGCTTGTGGCGCTCGCTCTACAAGGCTTCCACGTAAGTACATCAACATCATAGCCATCATCGTCCTCCTTGCGTTATCTCGGCATTTGGCACGACTCATGGCAGCCTGGGTCCGATTTGACAACGAATTCGAAGATTTGGCGTAGGCACTTTCACGAAAGCGACTGCGATCAGATCTTTCAATCCGAAGGGTAACTAGGCCTTATTGGAATTGGGATTCCTCACGATGTTTTCTTCACCGAAAAGCGACTGACAAATATCAAATTACATTTCGCACATAAGTTCTGAAAAACTCATTGGTACGAGCCGGGATTCGAACCCACAACCTCCAGATCGAAATTCGCACGCTCTTACCGCTAGGCCACCATCTAGGTATATCTCTCTCTACGATGCGATTTGGAACATAGGCGATTGTGGCGTTGTTGGCTACGTATTTAGGTCTCGGAAGCAAATAGGCGCTCGCTTGTCACGCTTTATACTTACATACAGGATTTACACAAATGCCAATGCATTTTCGCTGTTACTAACCAGACTTTTGAAGACTGGAACTTCAAAGTACTACTTAAAATGATTCTCCATCACAGCAACTAAATATTAATTTGTCTCATCAGAAAATACTCCGCGACGACCGGTTCCACCGCGGAATCGAGCCGGAAGACGACTCACTATGGATGCCTTCCCAGCTGCTATGTGCCACTGCTTCAGTGATGTACCACTTGCCGGATACCCAGGTACCTAAACACGAGACACGTTTTATGATTCAAAATATTATTACCATTACGGAAAATAATTTTCTTAGAGTCATCGTTCACCAAAAGACCACTTTTATTTGAATCTGTAAGGGACACTTGCACCAACAAAAATTGAGAGTTAGCCCGAGGGTTAACCAACCATTTTATATGGATTTTGACAGTTGACAGCCCACAAACCCTGAGTTAAGTGGTTGGTGCATGTGGGCCTAATACTTATATTATTAATATTTTTAATCCATTCGGGGAAAGACTCTGCACTAGTATCTAGATTCAAAATTTAATGGTTTATTCATCGTAAACACGTAATTATCTACATAAGTATTTTATAATATCAAAGATAAGATGAATATTCTTGAAAATGATAATGGAAGAGGATTTCAAAGGAAAAAATCAAAGATCGGTGTAAATATATGGGATATCGGTCCGACATCCGATATCGGATAATGTGAAACTTAGGTTCAACATCTAGCCCAATGGCTGCTGGTCGAGGCAATGGTTGCGCAAATATATGCTATTAAAAGTTGCTAATGTCGGATGGCCTTAAGTGTTACGATACGACGTCCAATCACTTGAGATCATCACAAAACGCTTATTACTGACATGAGGTTGTTGCAGGTCCAAATATTCCGCATGTACCTGTCCCTGGCCTTATCTCCCCGGCGGACGCTGAACGGAAGGTTGTGCGTGTGGGCATGCGGGCGCTGCGCTGAGGCGGCGGGCGCGGCGCCGCATGTGGCTGCTGCCGCGAGGGCTGCGGCTGCGCAAGCGTTGAGGGCTTACTGCGCACAGCTCGGTAAGCAGATTCCTGTCTCTCGCTAAATGGGTGGATATGTGGGGCGGCGTTCTTACTGTGGGCGGTATACGTGAGGGTAGGCATTTTACTTTCTTGTTCTACCTCCTCGGTGCACGCCGAACGACTGTGCATGTGGGAATGAAGGCGATGCTCCGAATCGGCGGACGCTGCGCTGCATGTTGCTGCGACGGGACCTACCTATAACAGTATAAGCCTCGAGGGCTTACTGCGGTTAGATAGATGAGAACCCATTTCTCTCTCCCTATTTTTCTTTCTGCTGCCTCGCAACCGTTGAGCGCTCACTGCGCACAGCTTTATAACTAAACTCCCACATATCTGACTCTGTCTCGAAGCACTTCCTTCCTCATAAACTTGTACTTATGTAAATCATGTTTCTGATTTTAGATGAAGAATGCCAAGAGCTGCTGTCAGATGGGTCTCCCTTAGGCCGTAATCACATCGTGGCTGTTGGCTGCTACAGTGAAGTGATACCGGTTATACAGTACCTTTGCGGTCGACTTTCTGAGACGCAGTTGTAAGTTCCAACATGAATTGTAGGCATAGCTGGGCATTAACTAGTTAATCCGTTAATCGTTAATTAACGAAGTTAACATTTCGATTAACGGATTAACTTTTAAGTTAACTTGAAAAAATGTTAACGGACTCGTTAACTTCCGTTAAAGTTCTCCGAGTCCGTTAATCGTTAATCTAGTTGGGCACAGGCGCCATCTGCGTTGCGAAAAACACGTTCTGAACGCTACTATAAAAGCCCGAAGTACGGCAAATCCTATGATTTGCCGGTAAATCCTAGGTTTTACCGATGTCGATTGCTAAAAGTCCGAAATATTACCTAAAAAAAGTATTCTTCACGTGGATTTGCTTTTACTAACTTTGATTCGGTGAATCCTAAGCTTTACCATGGCGACTGTTGTAGTGATAGGGCAGCAAATCGAGCCTTATTTACGACCACATTCGCTTCCCTAGCCTCTACCGCCCAAAGTGCCACAACAGTCACCGCCAGCATCTCTCCTGACACAGCTCTTGGCAGTAGCTCAGGCGATCACTGCCTTCCACGTGCAGCCTAGAGTTCAATAGGCTAGCTGTACTTCGGCCTTTTACAGAAATATAATACGTTATAGTGGATACTGATGCAACTAAATATTTAAAGAAAAGTAATTTTTTTTCACGTGTTAACGGATTAACGATTAACTTTAACTTACGTTAAATTTGTCGAAATGTATCGCTTTAACGATTAACGAAGTTAACTTTTTTAGTAACGGATTAGCGATTAACGAAGTTAACTATTTGATTAACGGTGCCCAGCTATGATTGTAGGTATAATTATCAAAACCTTTCCAAGAACTGCTTTTAAATGTTCTCTACAGATTCGTAGACCATTCGACATGTCTGGTTTCCAAATTCATCAATTAATAACGTCGTCGGGAAGATTTAAATACATATTCAAAAGCCCAAAAGATATCCAATAACTGCTATCTAATAATTATCATTGTTTTCAGGATACCAAAACAAAACCCAGTGGCTCTCTTCTTCCTGGACTGCTTGTTGACGCTAATGTCAAGTTTGTCCGAGAGAGTTAGTGGTAACTCTCATTTCATGACATTTCTCTGGCAGAAGTTCTGCCCCTCGCTTATATCGTTCCTCGGAACTCCGAGAGTCGATAAGAATATTAAATCCAGGTAAGAAATCCTTTATGAAATCTAATCTTCTTCGACTAATAGATTTGAGAAAGTTAAGAGGGCCATTTTAGGCACTGTGACTAAGAATTGAGATTAGAAGATCTGTGTGTACGCAAAATATCACGACTTGTGTAGGAACGACTACCGAAATAAATGGGTAATTGGGTATCTTCAAAGCCAAGTCGTCACAAGCCTCAGTAACGACAGAGCAACAAAGAAAAGACACAATCTTCAAGGATTAACATGCTACATGCTACCTCCTGGTACTAGAGCCACACCGACATATTTATAACAATATTTATATTGATTGTATCTTAAAATTAATATTAAATTATTATATGTTTTTGCCATTTTATAAATATTTCTCTTTTTTATATTTATTTCCTACTCGTACTCCGATCTTGTGACTATATATATTATATTATTGCGAAC
Organism: Leguminivora glycinivorella; assembly: GCF_023078275.1. Taxonomy (NCBI): domain Eukaryota; kingdom Metazoa; phylum Arthropoda; class Insecta; order Lepidoptera; family Tortricidae; genus Leguminivora; species Leguminivora glycinivorella. The sequence goes on from NC_062981.1 coordinate 16,697,235, forward strand.
ACTACTCCAAAATGCCATTCTACCATTTCTTTATTTACACACAACTCCACATTCAGCACAATTTTCAAGCCAATCGGTTTTCGACTAACAGCTGTAAGGTGACAATATATCAAGGGTCTGCCTGAAAACCAGCGTTGTAGTTAGCATGCTGCAACATTATGCTGAGGCAAGCTCCTATTTAACGCACATGAATATTTTAATCTCACCTGTATAACTCATTTTCTTAGATGCTTAATCTAGATTTAAGTTTTTTTTACTTTATCAAATCCAAATGTAACACTTCATTGTTTGTAACATTTTCATGTGATGTTGAATAAAAGATTTCTATGTCTATGTCTATGTCTAAATATTTCTTGTATTTTAGGGAACATGAAGGTCACCTGGTTGATGATTCAGGCAGGGGTTCTGGAGCCCTCGTGTGTGCTCCAAGCTTCAATAGCAAACAAGCTAAAGCTATTTACAGGTATTATATCTATTAGTAGTTCAAAATTATGCATTGGCCCTTTATTATAATATACAGTACAGTACAGTCTTACATAAACAGTCTTGAAGTCCAACTTAACATACCCTAACACGATCCTACCAGCTGCGCCAAGTAGGGTATTTCAATGATACTCGAGTTCAAACTTCTAGACAGTTTATTTTTAATATATGGTTTATGCAGAATTCTCAACTTAACAAAAAATATTCTCATAATCTAAGAAACATAATAATTTTATGGGTGAAATCGTTGATTGATGAAACTGACACTTTGCTTTTTCTTCACAGTATAGCTAACCAGCTAATCCGCCTAGTGGGTTCCACGTCAAACCTCCGACCGGTCCTCGAAGCCTTATACCATCGGATGCTCCTCTACCCTCCCATATCGCACCGAGTGGAACCACTGCGAAGTACCAGGGAACTGCTACAAAATCCGAAGAGGTTGTGCCAGCTGGTGCTACTGAAGAAGGCTGAAATGGAACGACATAGTGATGATATGGCGATTTTACGACTGTGAGTAACTTACATTTGAACAGAATTATTCTAAAATAATTCTTTAAACAGCTAATTCCCAGTTAAACTTATCAAAGTTCTATCTGTGATCTCCGATACGACCAAAAAGCCGATCTACACAGAACTGAACCAATACTGACGTGACGGTTCGATACTTCAACACAAAGTATGATGATGACAATATCGTCTTCATCTAAAAAGTAATGATGTATTTTTTAAACAGATATTTTCAGTGTTTACAAAAATAATTTGATATATATTCAGTGTTTACAAAAATAAAGAAAACTTTTTTTCCAGGATAATGGATGGCATAGAAGAATGCGGCCGCAGCGGCAACCCCGAAGTGGTCGGTGCTGCCGTAGAATGTGTAGTCTCACTCCTCGACGCCTTAGAAAAGCTCTGCTCTGGCACCACCGAGTACCTATCACCAGAAGTCGCGGCTTTAATCTTAAAGACCTGGCCAAGGTTGCAAGATGCTGATTATAGTGGCCCGCTGACGTATCAGACTTTGGCAAGGTTGCCAAGTCCATATAGGTAAAGGAGTCAGAAAATGTTTAATCTTCCTTTGAAACGTTTGACCCATCAAGCCAAATGCAATTATCATAATTGAACCATTGTCCTTTTTGACAATTGGTGTTACGGGACCGGAGGGTTGACCGAATTTTATTTGAGAATATTCAAACTGTTGATGCGCAGTAAATGTTTATACAAGTGTGTTTATTGAACAGGGACGTGGTAGCAGTTCTTCAGAGTAATGAAGAAAAGGACCACGATTCCTCAGGTATGTTTCAACAACATATTCCTTTTGGAGTTAAAAGTATCCTAACTTTTGTGTAACTTTTTTTATTTTTATAAAATGTGCTCTACATTCCTCAGACACCTCTGGCCCCGAGAACATGAGTTCGGGAAGTGACGCCGAAGCAGACTCAGATGCTGACAACGTATTCCTACCCTCTCGAGCCAACCATCCCAACCCCGCCGCCGACACCGAAAGCGATTCACCCCACAAGAAAACGAAAACCATACCAAGGACGCTAAATCTTGGAAGGTAAGATAAGGCCACAAAATCCCCTTATCCCCTAGATTATCCCCTAGATTATTTTACTAGGCTCTACGATCTTACAACTGCATACAATATTCTTTCAGATATACCACCACTGAATGCAACGTGGACCTAGAGCGTCACAACGCAAGGCAATTCGTCAAAACCTTACAGAACTCCTTACTACCAAAACTCCTAAACTTGCGAACCTGTATCGAAGTGGACGAAGCCATGCAAGAGTTCGCTTCGAAGTGCTGCCAACATAACGCTGCGCAGCCACCAGCCACGTCTTGTATTATGAATGCTGATGGGGTTTATCTGGCTACTTATGCTGCTTTGCTTCTTACATTGCGGCAAAGGCGGACTGATTACTACAGGGAACCTAGCGTAAGTTGTCAGAATTGTATAGTTCAGTGAGATTTTCGGAACTACATTGATAACTATTTAGTTATGAGATTTAATGGTCCCTAATAATATTGAATAGGATATTTCACAAGGGAGGGGAATAGATTTTATAACGATAATAAGTAATTTATTTTTGTAGAAAATTCAAGTGTCCTTGACAGAAGATGAGTTCGTTGAAGAAGTTCAAGGCAGTGGAGTACTGGTCTACCTTTCAGCAACGTGGCTCAGAGAGCTGTATCAGCAGGTCCTGAATAACGACCTACTGAAGGACGTACCTAGCTCCGACCATCCACTAGTACATTTATTGTCAGGTAAGCAAGTAAAGCATAAAAGCGACGCAGTCAAATTGCTGGTCCGGAATTATTTTATGATATAAAGTGGATTGATAAATATTTTGTTTAGAAATAAAACAGTCGAATAAAACAGTTTCTTACTTAGGTGTAAATACGATTGCAATTTTCAGACCTCGGTGGTTTGGATCAGAATCCCGTGATGTCAGACTGGCAGAAGCTGAAAGAAGTATCTATGATGTACAACAACACTAACGATTCCACGCAACACCAGGCTAGTTTGCGATGGGCAAGAAGGTACCTATACTAAAAATTATTATGAGAATTAAAACTCAAAATAAATCGAGACTAGGTTCGATTATTTAGCCTCAAAATGTGGGAACCATATCCCCCCAGCAATTAGCGATACAACCATGATGTATAGTATTGATATATTGTATTTATTTATATATATTTTATTTATATATTTATGCATTTAGTTATTTATCTTTATATATGTATGTTTATGTATGTTAAATTTTTAGTCTATATTGTGCGATAAGTTTATTTCTTCGAATTTGCTGACACCTACTGACATAATGTAAATTTATCAATTTCCGCTATCTTAAGGTTGTCTGGAAGAAATCGCTCTTTAGCGATAAGACCACCTGTTGTTTACCTTTGTTCGTGTTGCTTCCTTGTTTTGTATTGTTGTATTTTATCAAGGTGTACAATAAAGAGTATTGTATTGTATTGTATTGTATTGTATTGTATTGTATAGTTTAAAGAGTTACGCGAATTGAAATATCAATTCTATATGCAATCTTGATCACACAAAATGCAGCTGATCGAAGTCAGAACACAAATACTTAAATGCATTTTTTACCACTAAGTAACTTTAAATTTTTTGCATTCCTATCAGTTACTACCAAAATAAATCTTATTTTTTCTCACAGAATTTTAACATGCATCTGGGACTCCATGGTGACAGTTCTGAGCGTGCCTTTAACCGGCTATAGGAATAGGAAGCAGAAACTGAACGTGATCATATCCAAGAAGATCAACACCTTCGGCAAGAGGAAGAGGATCGCGTGGGAGGGACTTACCATACAATGTCTGGAGGGATTGCACAAGGTATGTTCAACATCAAGCACACTTGTATATTTTAAGGAACATTAAAATTTACGGCCATCACCCATTATTATCCGTTCAACAAGTACGAAAATACTTTATTGTAAAAGTCAATTTTGTACCCTCTTACAAACTTCTCTACATTGTACTTATCTTCTTCTAGCAAACTTAAATTTCGTATACCTAATCGTATCATCGATAACACCCATATAGTAGAAGTTTTTGTTTCCTTTAGGTTGTTATGCAATTAATTCCTCCATGTTCATTTTCAGGCCGCAAGAGTGAGCAATACATTGAAGCTTCAAAACCGTTGCAGTAGCATATTGGCGCTCTTGGCAAACTCGGCAATATCACAGCCTCCGAATGGGAAAATCCTCTCCACGCACGCTTTGTCGTTGGATATTTTAATCACAGGTACGGTTTGGGAACAGTTCATGTAAAATAATGTGTAACTTTTTGCGCTTTATATGGGAACACGATGACATCAAAGTTATTCAAAAGATCATACCTAAATTATTGTAAGGTGAGCCCGTTCGACCTGAATTGTATTGTCGCGAGTCCCACGTTGGGCGTCATTTAAAGATATTACTGGCAAAATAGGGCTTATGGGGAATTCAATAAAGTACATTACAGTATTTGTGTTAATAATAATATTATGAATATTTCGGTATGATGCTGGTGTCTTCTGGCTCTGATATTTCAGATTGCAGTAGGTAATTTGTGTCGTAATAGGTATTTGCGGATTGAAACCTAAAGGTTTGCCGTGGGTGCCATAATTTATATTTATTTTTGTTTACCCAGGTGGCCTGGAGCTAGGTTCAAAAGCCCCAGAATGCTGGGAACACATATTCGCGGCATGCCAGTATGTGTCCAGCTTCGAGCACTCCCTATTCGGACAGCAGGGGAATAACGCGACTCCTATAGTGGCCATGCAGACTGGCAGGAATAAAACGGTGTCGATATTGCAAGCTGATGCCAAACTGGGGTTAGATAGCCGGGATGATGAGACTTGGTAAGGAATTACTTATTTGTTGCTCTTGCTTGCCTTTGGGCATCTCGTAGGTGCATAGAGAGCCTACACAAGATCATTCCACGCCTTTCTATCTTGAGACACCGCCTCGCCTTGGCCTTGTTCCAGCTTAGTCCAAATTCTTGCGTCTAGAAGATTTCCTCTAGACGCAAGAATTTGGACTAAGCTAGATTAGGTAACTTTTAATGACGTTTTTTTTACAGTCTGTTATATGATTATTTACTATCATAATTTCAAATGTCATGAGAATATCGCAAATTAACCGTTTGATTGAAAAGAAGAAACTTTCTATTGATTTTACCTACTTTACTTTCAGTGTGGATGTATTTAATTACCTTCAACCGATGATGGAGAACAATTTGAACAACGATATGTCTGTCGCTAAGATAGTCGAAACTTGTCGCCAAGAGGTGAGTTAGTTATTATATTTGTTCGAAGAATATAAATATGAAACAAACAACACTTCCTTAAAGTGGTTCCAAATAGCAAGTAACATATCAGTATCGTCTTTTTTTAAATAATTATGAACTTACAAGCATTTTATCTTTTATTGTTTAAAAAATATTTTGTTATTTATCTTAGGGAGGGAACGTGATATCAGGCGCGGGTGCTGCTCGCGTATGCTGCGCATTATCTGCTGCAGGCGACGCTCTATTTACTCGTCTTGCTGCCACCACGACCCTGCCTACTCTAAAAGCTGCGCTGCAAAGGCTTGTTGCACATCATCATAGGCTGGTAAGACTATGTGTGTTTTTCAAATTGGTGCCGTGACCAGGATTCCTACTATCATTATTTTAAAACAAATATTTTTATACTTCCTCCTCGCTGTGTTAAAAAATATTTAAAGCTTGGTTTTTTGCAATGAGATTCATTTCTGGCTTTTGTCAAAACAGTATTTTTTTTCCAGTTATTCTCGTCTTGGGATCAAGACGTGGCTAATAATAACCTTCCCTGGTGGCGTCGTGGCAAACATTCCGGGTCAAGCAGTGGTGGTGAAGCGGCCAGAGCTTTGTGTCGAGCTGGAGACGTTGCCCTGAGATGCCTCAGAGCCGCTAGGCCGTTGGCTCATAGGATGTCCATCTGGACTGTGGTTGGACCACATTTCATGCAGGTGAACTATATATACTTACATATTTATAATTACCCTATTTCTCGTTTGTAACCTAAAAAATAAAAGCCCAATCACTCTGCTGCCTGCAGTGTATGTGTAAAAAGTTGAACCTAAACAAGTTTCAACTGTTGTGTTTTAGGCGGCTTGTCACAAAGACATCCAAATCTCGAGCCTCGCTATCCAGTGCCTCCACGATTGCGCCACAGCGCTCCTAAATCAGCAGGTGGAACTTCCGCACTTCCATTTCAATGAAGCGTTACTGAAGCCTTTCGAGAACCTTCTATGTTTAGAGTTGTGCGATAATGATATTCAGGTAACTTGTTAATCCATTTTTGATTTTCCTTCATGTTTGGCACGCAGACTTGCTGAGATGACAAATTGGCAAGAAAATGTTTGCTAATTAGGTCCGCTTTGTTAACATGTTTTATTTTCATTTTCAGGAGCAAATAATATCTTGCATCTGTGAATTCGTGGAGACTAACCGAATGGAGATAAGATCCGGATGGCGACCACTCTTCAACACGCTCCGTGCTGCTAACAACTCTAACCAGTACTCCGCCATTCTGGAGATATTCAAAGTGTTCCTCAACACAGACAACACTTTAGTCTTCGCTAACGCGGCCTTAGACTGCATCCTCTGCCTTCTCAGTCATATAAAGGGCCTCCACTATGATGAAACTCAAGCTACTGAAGCTAAGCCAAAGAAAGCTACAAGCCCAACCCAACCTAAGCCGAGCTTAAGCTTGAAATTTTCCAAGAACAGCAAATTCATACCCCTAAGTGAAGAAAAAACGGAAAAGGTCATAGTTGATATGTGCAAAGAAGCTTTATATCATTTAGAAAGCTGCGCCGACATCTTGACTATGATGTACAATATGCCAAAGTGTCCGATTTTCAACACAGGCAACAGAATAAAAGGAGATATGCCTTTAGCTGTTGTGGATCCCATAATTCCTAGCAACTCTCTTGATATAACCAAATACGTGTCAAACGAACATTGCACAGAAGATTTAATTTCCTACAGAAAATTATCTACAAGTCTTTCTCCTGCAAACACTACTAACAACTGCCTGTTGAAACTCGATAGGCCTAGTAATATTTTGAAGGTTTGGTATGTTCTGATTGAAGGCTTAATATCGGCCACTGTCGTGTGCTCAAAGAAAAACCAACCAGCGGCTATGGAGACCCTCTTCAAGCTATTAAGAAACACAATAGATGTCCCTGGAACGCATTTTGGTTTACATTGTATTAACCACTTGCTCCTACCTACGGTGCAGAATTGGCTTCGGCAAATCGCCATTACTAACACCCACTGGGACAGTGTAATGCCAAATTTTAAGCAGTGTTGTGGCATGACTACAGACACCATAGTTGTATACTTGCATCATTTACAACAAATAAACGTAGAACGTTCGACAGACGGTAGCTCTGATGATGAAATTGAGATGGTCGAAAGCAGAGAGGCCACATTTGCCCTGAAGCAAATTTTACTCATTTTAGTTGAATGCATTGCGCAACCTCAAGAACCAATCGCCAGATTAGGAGCATCATGTATAAGGCATATTATTCTAACATCGGGCCACCTGCTTACCGATAATCAATGGGAAATCGTGTGCACGAGTCTTCACAGAGCTTGCAACGTTTGCTTGACGCCTTTGAAACAACTAACACACGCGTTTCAGGAGAACTCTAACAGCTTTTATGGAGATTTGGCCATGGTGAAAGTGGCTGCAAGACGAGACTGCTCTGTGAACGACAATGTCAGATTACACGCGATGGCCCAACAAGTGTTCCTCAACGAGCAGCTAAGGGCAGATGGTCATACAAAACTAACCCCTAAGAATTCTTCTAACAACTTGATGCTCATCGATGACAGGAGCTACATTTTTTTGATCTACCTTCAAGAGTCCACGAACTCTCAAAATCCTGAGCTATACACAGTTAGGATTCCTCATAGAGGCCTGGTTGTGGGCTTATTGGCTCATCAAATTTTAGTCCAAATTATTGCTACGGTGCTGATCCAGGCTTCCTCTGACGTGTTTCACGGAATAAACAGTATCCTACTAGAAAGTTTTAAAGCAGGTTCGAATATCTGCAATTACAGGTTCTTCCTAAATAATGACAACGTGGACTTGTTACTAAAAAGCTTAGAGCTATCCTACATAAGGGCGATGCAGTTTGACTCTCGACCCGGATTAAAGTTCCTTGTACAGAAAGTATCAAACCTCGACTATGCTGCCAACCTTTACAAGCAGACAACATCATCTTGGCTCATAAAAATCATAGCCTTAACGGATATATTTTTTACTGGAGTACATTTATTTAAATTAAAGCCTACAGATATACCTATAATACTACATAATTACACGACGACGTTAAATCTTACTTTGGAATACGATCGATTCATAATTAAAATATTTGATCTTAAAGCCACCTGGGAATTACTGTGCAATAATTACGTGAAGCATTTGATAAACGTCTTCGATGAGCCCGATGTAAAAGACAGAGCATCGTGTAGTTCAGTTGATACAGATTCATCAAATCACTACGATGACGGTTATGCACAAACCACAACTGAAACTTCTGACACAACAAAACAAGATGACTCAAATATTACATCAGAGAGTGAACATCCTGATCAAAGTATAGAAAAGCCAAAACCATTTACATTCGCAGATTTTAAGGCAAACAGTACTGTTACCAAATCTGATAATACTTACAGTGATGAAACCACTGAATTTACTAGTGAGACTGTTAATGAATCTGACACTGATATAGATAGGACCTCAGAAAAATCTGATTCTGATAAGGTAGTAACTAAGAAAGTAAGAATAATGGAAAGTGACAGCAGTCCTGTGAAAGAAAAGAAAGTCAGCGTATCTGAAGTAAGCCATTTAGCAGCGCGCAAGGTGAACATTACGATATGTGATGGGCCAACGTACGAAAAGAACAAAACTGTGGAGCCGATCATCCCACCGCAGCCCGTGCCACCAGAAATTGAACAACAACGAGCTTTGAGCATTAGCAAGGTACAATAATTTTAGCTAATTAATAAAGCCACCTGTTTACCACCTACATAATTTAATAAATAAAAACAGTTTGTCCCACGTTGGGCGCCAAATATTCCGAAAATATGCGAAACAGTTGTAATTTTGGAATATTTTGTGCCAAGGCTAAGGCTGGTGTTAGTAGTCGGCATAAAAACTGATTTTATTACTCATTTTATTTTACTTACGGAAAAAATAATGTTATATGGTTCCACGTTGGGCGCCAGTTTATATAGTTTCCTTTTGTTCTGCAGGACACGGAGGTGCAACGGCACTGTTTCCAGAACATCCTAATAGCATACCTGGAGCTGATCCTCACGTTTCCCCTAGAGAGGTTCCAGCTCATCAACCCTGTGCTGCAGGACGGCTTCGCGCAGCTCGCCAAAACAGTCACCGACCCTCAGCTACTCGAAAGAATCAATATATTTTTCGATAAAAGAGACTTGACCGAATTTAATTATAAGTGATCAATTATTGTGATAGTATAAATTCACATTTTAAACGTATATTCCTCGATTATTCTGTGTTATGTGAAAATAAAGAAATATTAAAGAATTTTGTGATTTAGTCCTAGATTAAACCGGGTTCAATATCTTGTCACTGTCAGAGTTTTTTTAGGTAAATGATAGAACTGAACTTGATATTTCTAAATATTCATTTAATTTTCTTTTGAGCTTCAGAGGATAATATTTCTCTTAATTCTAAAGTTAATATCTTTAATAAATTGGTTATATAAATTGCAGATTTTTGGTTGGGTGACTACGTCATAATAAAATTGTCTTTCATGTAAAATGCTATATCAGTCTATTGGAATATTACTTATGTACAATCAACATAACAAAATGGCACCACGAACTCACTAATCACAATAAGGCATAATCTATAAAATGTGCCGTAAAATACAAAATTGATCAAAATAGGATCGCCTATTTGTTGACAATTTATCATACAGGTAATCTCATAATGGCACTAATATTTGGTGTGTTCAATCTCTTATTTACAATTAAAGTTTCGTACATATTTACAATAACAACAATTTCTCTTTTTCAGTTTTATCTTAAAACGAATATACTAATAGAAGAAATCATAACAGCTAACAGAGATACACTTACACTAGATGCACCTTTGGTAGGATACGTATGAACAGTTAACGCATACGACAACGCACTTAAACCTAGATCACTTGAAATAATCGGGCTCTCTCGATTTATAAGTTCAGCCAATTTCTCAGCTTCTAAGACACATACGCGCAACTGAAGATTAGTTGGATTTTCTAATATAGTTTCAACGGTTACAAATATTTCCGTTTCTATAGTCAAGTAACCTCTCAAAGCGCATTCAGCTATTTTGACTTGTCTTTCCAAAGCGCTTAGCACATTCTTTAAATTTATCACAGAGGACGATATGTTAGTGCCGTATAAGGCTCTATCAATTTGCTTTTTGGAATAAAGGATTCTTAGAGCTCCTCCGCATTTAGGGCAGCAAGCGCCAGGAGGCGTGAAGCCCAGGCAATTGAGTTGTATCAAAGGTGGACAGATTATTCTGTCGACCTCGCACTTAGGCTCCATGAGGTCGGATATAGGCCCTACAGCGAGACACGGGCCGCGGTAGTCGACACTGACGTACTCTGCCCACGCAGCACACTCCGAGATGTATGTGATGCCATTTGCCCCGCAAACATGACCAACCTGCAACACAATACAGTCAATACAGATATCTGGAACTACTTTCTATCACATTTCATAAATCCTATTTTTCAATGTACTCAACATTTCTTTAAGAAAATGAATAATTTCTTTACCTTTGAGCACCGTTCCAGGCATTGTCCCCAGTACGCGAACATGTTTCCACTGAGGACGAGCTGGCACGGGTTGTCGTGTGTGTGGCCATCAGTGTCACACACCGGCATAGGAGGCTGGGCGTTGCAGTGACTTGTATTTACTGTGGATAAAAAACAATGTTTAAAATAAATTATTTTAAATGAGCTTTAAAAAGAAATTTTAAGAAGAATAAACGTTCTAACGCAGAAATGTTGCGGACAGTTATGAAGCCGGGAAAGGCAACGTAGCGCGCTTGCGTACCTTAAGCGGATCCTGAACTCAACAGCCCGAACTACACTGGACATTGCAGTCATAGTAACAAGGTCTTACCACATATATGTTGCGGACAGTTAGCCTGTAGCCGCGACAGACACACGTTGCGCGCGGGCAAGCACGTGCGGCGTCCGCAGCTCGCGCCCGCACACGCAGACCGGATTCCAAATTCGATCTCTGCATCCGTTGCACCCGCACATCTGTTATTGAAGTTAAAATATGATTTAGCTTAGACAGTAAGTGCGTTTTCAATTTATCCGATCCGATATCGAATGTTGGAAGGATTTCAAAGGCAAAAATTAAAGATGGCGATGGGGGCTGTATGGGATATCGGTCCTACATCCGATATTGGATCGGATAATGTGAAAACGCACTAAGACAAGTACCATTCAACAATTAGTTATTGTATAGGAAGCTTTATAGTTCTCTCTCTGCCTTAATTCAGACCCTGACAACCCATTTACTTGTGGTTTCCGATCCAATAGCAAGGCGGCACGATCGCACATGTTGTCCACGTATAATTAGAACAATTTGATGACTGGCAACTGCCAGTGCGGATAACTATCCGTCGTCTAACTTACTTGGCGAGGCAAGCGTTCGGGTACCGCCGTCCAGGGGCGGCGACGGGCAGATGGTGCGGTGGACAGTTGCAGGGCAGCCCGGTCAGCAAGGCTGCGCGGCCGCAGGCACGTCGTGCGCACACGCGCTCACCCAACACGCAAGCGCATGCGTTGCACTCCATGTAGTATTTTTCACCTGGAAATAAGTAACGTTAGTAGAAGGTTCAATTATTTTGCACCTCCAATAGCCAACATAAACGTGCCACGAACGAAGCAGCACGCTCTGCTGAAAGAATCACATCGATAACATTCATCTATGAAAGCCAAGCAACTTTTTGAACTTACCATGCGTGATAACCTTCTCATGAAGTCTGCAATTATCCAACGCTACGCAGGGTAAAGGTTGGCAATGCCCCAAACCCTTGGCAGTGCAGTGGCATATCTTGAAGCAAGCCTTCCCCGATGGGCTGGTCATGGGTACTCGAGCCCAGGACCCGATTGGAACTATTATTGGACTGCCGTCACCTATAATATTGACAACAAAATGGTTCAGATTCTTGGTACAAATAAATATGTTACCAATCCGATATTAAAAATTGTATTCTATGAACTATTTCTTTAGTTCTATTTCTGCAAATATGAGCATTTATTTGATGACGAGTGAATCTAAGAACCAATTCTAGATCAACCAAATCAGATTAAAATTCAAATAATTACAAAACTGACCCAATGGGCAACCTTCGACGCAAGTGTACCGAGAGCAAGAGCCGCCATGAAGGCAGTTCCTGTTCACCACGCACACTTGGGTCGCGTTACATGGCGACCCTGCGCACGGAGACGTCACGGCTTCGCGAGATGACAGCAGCGGTGGGTGTGTACCTGAAAAATATTCAGCGTTAGAATGACATTTATATGATTAAGGATTCATGGCCAAGGACATTGATTAGAACATAGTCGGATTCGGTGGCTCAAATTATACACGCTTTTATGCTTTTCTACATTTGGTTCCTGCTTGACCCTACTATTCCATTTGCTCGATTGCTGCATACTTACTGGGCATGTCGGCTCCTGATTGTTCTAGTTCTAGAAACAATGAGTGTTCTAGCAACAATATCTACTCATCAGGCATTAGAGTTTTGTTTCTAAAAAACTTTTTCCAAGACTTACTGGGTGACATGTAGTCCGTGAGCGACACGCAAGGCGCGGCTGGATCTGCCGGGGCAAGGCGCGCGCACAGTGCTGCGGCGTTGAGCGCGGGCGGCGCTCGCGACCACTCCACGCATGACGACACTAGGCGCGTGCAGTCTGCCGCGCATAGGAGGCTGGCATGCCCCTGCAATTAAAGTCGTTCAAGAAGATACAGATCTTACTGTTGAAATGGCTTCTCAGTAGTGTCATTTTTTAAGACCTGTGCGAGAATTTAACACCTTCAAATTGTGACAAGTTATATTCTGTATGTCACACAAAGAGTAGCAGAGTGAATGAATTGAAAGAACTGGTTTTATAACAAGATGGGCAGTACGAGTACTTGGTTATGCCCACAGAACACCCCACTAGAAGCCAAATGCAAGCGATATTGTTCGAGACGCAAATCACCAATCCTTGCGGGGTGAGGCGGGCGCGCACGGTGCTGCCATTGGTCGTTTCAAATAATGGCGCGCCTTTATGATTAGCAGTAGGGATGGGAATGGGACATGTCTATTATAGACAATGGTACCGGTACCAGTACTGTGGTGAATTTGTTTTGCAACAAATTATAATATTATAATTAAATTATAATAAGGCCTAGTTACCCTTCGGGTTGGAAGGTCAGATGGCAGTCGCTTTCATAAAACTAGTGCCTACGCCAAATCTTGGTAGTAGTTTCCAAAGCGGACCCCAGGCTCCCATGAGCCGTGGCGAATGCCGATGCCGGGATAACGCAAGGAGGATGATAAATGTGATAGCATCTCAATAAAAATCATTCTAGTAACTAATAACTAAACTGTGCATTTTACTTACGTTTACTAAGTTAAATAACCAACTAAATATTCTAAACTAATCAATGAACTAAATACCACTACAGACTCTACAGATTCTAGATAATTATTCACTATTACAAATCTGCTTTCTTTTATATTTCATAAAATGGTAGCACATGGTACGAACGGCAGTACGAAGTTCCCGCAACAGACATAAACTAACATGGCCCCATGCCTAGTCGTTTACGTGAAAGGGATAGCATATCACATTGTTAACTCGGTAAAGAGGGATGGACGCGCCTCGGCGCCGCTCAGCACAACCATATTGACCAGTATAAATGAACTCCGCGGACAATAAACAATATTCAACAAAATAATGAATTTGACTTAACTGTGGAATGTTGTTCCATCTTTTTTACATGTAGAAGTGTTAGAAGACTTGCCACACCACTTTATGCTGTAAGAGACCATTGTTTGCAACCAAAATTGATTATTTAAGATTTTTTCCCGAGCGGACACGGACACTGTTAACGGGTCGTATACTTGGGCGCTACTGATCGGTGTCGCACGCGTTCAAACTTTTATAAACCTGATTTGTCATATGCTTGGTGACCGCGAGTCGCCCTGTAAGGGCCATCTTGTTGTATTGATCTGTGGTTATGCCATTTGGTCTCCGGGCCCTCGTTTTTTAACGTGCAATAAACAAAGCTTTGGGACTTTTGGAAGGTCTCGCTAACAAGTACCTATGTTATGCATCCATCCATACTATTATAAATGGGAAAGTGTGTGTGTCTGTTTGTTAGTCCGTCTTTCACGGCAAAACGGAGCGACGAATAGACGTGATTTTTTAGGTAGAGATAGTTGAAGGGACGGAGAGTGACATAGGCTACTTTTTGTCTCTCTAACGCTCTTTCTAACGCGAGCGAAGCCCCTAGTCTATGGATGACATAATAATTAAGCAAGGCTTGCGGAGGCTTCGCAAAGTTTTATACGACTTCTCATTGAGTTTTTCATTTTCCATCAGTATTATGTCACCCAGGTTGCTGAAAAATATTGAATTATAATAGCTATGCTTACCTTGGCAGTGCACGGTTTGACATGCAGTGCGCAAGCGACGTTTTTCCAAATATCAGTTGGACACTGTGTAGAGTTCTTCAATGGTAACGTCAACCCAGACACCTTTACCGATCTGAAAATTTAAAATAACTTCAGCAAATTCGTTTTACAATTAACTAAAATATAATGCAAAACTCTACATACCCACTATCCTTTTGTTCTGCCACAGCCAAATGGGCGTCAAGATCTGCTTGAGCCGAGCAGGATCTAAATAGACTGGTCGGCCGGTTGTTCAGCTGACTACAGTATGTCAATCCAGCACAGCCTAGTGAACATGGAGCTTCCACTGAAAAACAAAATAGTATCTACGTTCAAAAATTACATTCAGTTCTTCTGACTAATTGAAAAATATAGGTGTGTGGGTATTGGGTATACATCGGTTCATTTTGGGAGAAGTATCATTTTTAACCCCCGACGCAAAAACGACGGGGTGTTATAAGTTTGACGTGTCTGTCTGTCTGTCTGTCTGTCTGTCTGTCTGTCTGTCTGTCTGTCTGTCTGTCTGTCTGTCTGTCTGTCTGTCTGTTTGTCTGTGTGTGTGTGTCTGTCTGTGGCATCGTAGCTCTCGAACGGATGAACCGATTTTGATTTAGTTTTTTTTGTTTGAAAGCTGAATTAGTCGGGAGTGTTCTTAGCCATGTTTGATGGTAATCGGTCCACTATGTCGGAGGTTATTCAAAATTTTAATTAGTTTTTTTTTTAATAAAAAAAAATTACAATGGTATGTGGCTGATTCTTAGCAGCCCGAAATGTATTACAAAAACACCTAAATACTATTTTTTTCAGCCTTCTAGTTCAAAAAATAAAGATTTTACACCGGGTTAGATTTTTTGAAAAAAATTATCCAAATCGGTCCAAAAAATGTCTATATATACGAAAATATAAAATTCGTGTGGCACTGTTGTGCACCGAAAGCCCAAATCTGAAGTCCATTTTGGTCTATCTCTTATCGTTTCCGAGATATAACGTCTTGAAAGTACGAAATGTACTAAACTTCTACTATTTGTTTGTGAAATCGTTGCTATCACATTCCATCAGGCGCTCATGACTAAATTGTATGGAAGAGTCGAAATCCGACTCGCACTTGACCAATTATCGTAGAAAGTTGTGTTTCGACGTAAAACGATGAGGTGTTATAAGTTTGACGTGTCTATCTGTCTCTGTGTGTGTGTGTGTGTGTGTGTGTGTGTGTGTGTGTATGTGTGTGTCTGTCTGTGGCATCGCATCGTGTCGTAGCTCCTGAACGGATCTACCGATTTTGATTTATTTTTTTGTTTATAAAAGGTGAATTAGTCGAGTGTTTTTTATTTATATTAGCTGTAGGTGAGGGCCTTTCTTCCCGTGGGAGAAGGCGACTGTGGGATGTGGGTTAAATTGTGGCGTAGGCGAGAGGCTGGCAACCTGTCACTGCAATGTCACAGTTTCGTTTTCTTTCAACCCCTTATTTGCCAACAGTGGCACTGAAACCTGAGTAGTTTCATGTGCTCTGCCTACCCCTTCATGGGACACAGGCGTGATTGTATGTATATGTAGCTGTAGGTGATGGCCGCTGGTCCAAGATGGTCGCCGCCACAAAAAAAAATATTTATTTATTATGGATTACAGAGGCAAGCCTGATCGCGCGATAAATGATAAAACCAGCAGGGTTAGCACATGATTGCCGCGAGAGTATGTCACCGCGAGATAGACTACCGGTTCTTATGTCATTAATACAATTACGACAAAGACGTGTGATCTCATCTATCTCGCGGCGACATACTCTCGCGGCAATCATGTGCTAGGCCTAAAGGGGCGGCTCATTCTTCGATTCTATCGCCGCGCTACATGTATATGGCAGCGGCCGCGAGTTTCGCGGCCCGTTCACTGGTGACGACCTTCACGCGGCGCAATAGAATTCTATGTCGGCTGCTCGCGTGCGGTCTGTTTGTTAATGTAGGTAAGAATTTAGAATGGCGGCATTTTATGAACATCAAAGGAGTGAGCCTTCAGTATTTGTACTATTATATTCTGTGATATTCGTACTATTAGTAAGTGCGAAAAGGATGGCCTGGCGCGACCATGCTATCGGTGCTGATTTTTAACCGCCGCCTCAAATCTCAAAGGAAGGGGTTCTCAATTCGTCTGTATTTTATTTTTTATGTTTGTTCCTCGATATCTCCGTCGCTACTGAACCGATTTTGAATTTTTTTTTTGATAGTATATGAATACAGATTTGTCCCATTTTTCTCAGAACCCAGTTCTGATGATGGGATCCTGGAGAAATCGAGAGAACTCCTCAAATCTGAAAGGCATACATATGGTGATTTTTGTGTTTTTAATGGAATGGCATGCATTTACTTACGGAACAGTGACATTTGGTGCAGTGGAACTGCTGATGATGGTCAGAACGGAACTCCTCAAATCTGAACGGCACGCTTATAGTGACTTTGGTATTTTTATAAGATCAGCATGCCCTTACGTCCAGAACAGTGACATTTGGTGCACTGGAACTTCTGATGATGGTCAGAACGGAACTCCTCAAATTTGAACGGCACGCTTATAGTGACTTTGGTATTTTTATAAGAACAGCATGCACTTACGTCCAGAACAGTGACATTTGGTGCAGTGGAACTCCTGATGTTGGTCAGAACGGAACTCCTCAGATCTGAACGGCACGCTTAATAGTGACTTTAGTATTTTTATAAAAACAGCATGCACTTACCTCTAGAACATCTTGAACGTAAAAAATGTAGGTAAGTAGGTACTTAACATACAATTCGGTACTTGAATTCCAAAACATAAGAAATATGACAAAAGAAAGAGCCCCCTACAAAAAGAAAGAAATAAAAACCTTAAATTATAAATTTAAAAAACCCCCGACACAAAAAAAAGGTGAATTAAATTAAAAATTAAATAAAAAAAGGGTGAAAAAAAGTGCGAGCTTTCAAAAAGTAATAAAATAACTAAATAAGTAGCTCTAGGAATACCTACCTTCCTTCTTACGAAATACCTACCTTCTTCTTCTTAGGAATATCTACCTACCTTCTACCTTCTTACGAAATACGTAAGATGAAAACCTAACTACGAAATTCTTGAACGTAAAAATTTTGGTACTTAAACATAAAATTACTTGAATTCTTAAACACAAGACATATGACAAAATAAATTATTAATTATTATTCTCTTTATTGATTTCCATTATTAATTAATGGTAAAGTGTTGTCGCGTCGGGGGACCGCTCTTTGCCTGTCTAACTTGAAACTTAAAAACTAAATATTTACACAGCTAAACTAACTTAATAAATGTTTAACAAAAAATTCACTAGATACATATACATTAAACTAACTACCTGAACATGAACAATGTAACTATAAAACCAAAATGTCAAAGGAAGTATTAGAATTACAAGTAACGTATATGTTTACAACCAAACAAACTAGATAAGTGCTGAGCAAAAATTTCAACACCCAATCTTAAAATAAGACTCTAAAGACTGCATCGGAAACACAACCGTCAACGACGTCTGCCCTCGCGCTAATATTGAGAGCGGTCCCCCGACGCGACAACACTTTACCATTAATTAATAATGGAAATCAATAAAGAGAATAATAATTAATAATTTATTTTGTCATATGTCTTGTGTTTAAGAATTCAAGTAATTTTATGTTTAAGTACCAAAATTTTTACGTTCAAGAATTTCGTAGTTAGGTTTTCATCTTACGTATTTCGTAAGAAGGTAGAAGGTAGGTAGATATTCCTAAGAAGAAGAAGGTAGGTATTTCGTAAGAAGGAAGGTAGGTATTCCTAGAGCTACTTATTTAGTTATTTTATTACTTTTTGAAAGCTCGCACTTTTTTTCACCCTTTTTTTATTTAATTTTTAATTTAATTCACCTTTTTTTTGTGTCGGGGGTTTTACCTTCTTCTATGCACTGTGTCAAATCCGTCTCTTGTGGATTGCCCAGACACTCCGAGTCGAATTTCTCAAAATTGTTCGGCCAGTCTGTGTTGAATGTGTTGAAGCAAAGCCTTCTGCAGTTTATTGTTGTCGCCTAAAACAAAAGAAACATATTTTCAGATAAATCAAATATGTTTATTTTTAAGGTCACCTACATTTCTTTTTCTGGTTTTGTACCAATTCATTCTCACAAACTGTTTAAGTGTTAAGAAAGTATATTTAAAAAAATGTTGTACCCTGCTGCAGCAATGTAGTTTAGCAATATCCCGTGGTATGAGATCCTTCGTATCAGGCGGCTCGGCCCTCCGTAAGAAGCATTGCCAGAGTCCATCGTGGATGGCCGGCGCTCCGCAGTCTTGGTTCAGGGCCTCGGCTATTTCACCAGAGTCTCCCGTGCGACGGAGCACAGACTCGCAAGTTGATCTACATTCTTGACTTGGAGATTCATGACAGCAGGGTAGATCTGAAAAAAAAACAACCTTGACATTTAGAAGAGTTAGGTGGTCAGACCACCAAGATCCCTAAAGCTAAGCTCATTGAC
This sequence comes from Leguminivora glycinivorella, assembly GCF_023078275.1. Classification (NCBI taxonomy): domain Eukaryota; kingdom Metazoa; phylum Arthropoda; class Insecta; order Lepidoptera; family Tortricidae; genus Leguminivora; species Leguminivora glycinivorella. The sequence goes on from NC_062981.1 coordinate 16,716,470, forward strand.
TGCTTGCATGCCTCAAGGTATTCACTAAAACAACTGACTACAACGCTTCACGTATAAGCATATCAAAAAAAGAAGGCAGTGCTGCAGCTATCTTTACAATACCTAAAGGTTAGTTGACTTCATGGAATATTATTGGAGCAACTGGTGTTCTCATACTTACATTTAGAAGCATCAGCGTGGACTGTAGAAGCAGTAAGGTCCCTCAAACAGTGCAGGAGCGGCGCAGACTGCTCACAAGCTTCGACAGCACGCTCCCGGGCATTTAGTTCGACGTGCGCGGTGCCCACTCGCCAAAGGACGCGCTGGCATGCCTCATGACACGTTAGAGACTGCGTCTGTGCTGAAAATATTAAAAAGGTTTCATTAATCGCTTATAGATAAAAATTATATCATCTAGCCCCTAATTTTTAGAACTTTTTAAACATAAAGTAATACGGACGAGAAGTCATTAAATGTTATGGTACTAACAGCAGTGTGCTTGCGCTTCCTCCTGCCGTTTGACGCAGTTGAAGAAGGCAATCTCGTCAGACCGACGACATACTGACGACAACGCAACGGCACCCACAGCTGCTGCGCAAGCCTGTCGGCATGGCGTCGAGTGAAGTCATTGCGGTCAGAATTGAAGGGCGAACTCTTCTAGACACGTAATAAGTTACTAAGTACTAAGATAATACTAACAGCAGCAAGCTTGCGCTTCCTCCTGCCGTTTGACGCAGTTGAAGAAGGCAATTTCGTCGGACCGGCGACATACTGACGACAACGCAGCGGTGCCGGCGGCAGTCGCGCACGCCTGGCGACACGGCGTGGAACGTCCGAGCGCGCAGCACGCTCGCCCCCACCAGCCAGAGCCTGACACCACTTCTGACAAGTAGAAAAATCCAGGTGATTTTCGATGCATCATAAAAAGAATATCATAATCCATAGTATAGTTCGCTTAAAAACGACACACCAATATAGAAAGTGTTTGACCAAACTCGAATTGTCCGACCCCTGTATTAAGTATAAAATAAATAAAGGTGTAAGGCATACACAGTTCATTTTGCTTGGGGCAAGAGAAAGAGTATCAAAAATTCCAAATAAGTGTTTTGTCTTGCCTAAAAAGTCTCCAACTCAATCTAAGCTTACCTGTAGCAAGTAGTACTTATATATCTACTTAAGTAGTTTATATATGAGTTCTATGATGCATAAAAATTTCAACTAACGTTACTTAAAATTAAAACAGTCGGGCAATAAAAAGTTTATGCAGTAATTAAGTTGTGCATACCTATCAGTAATTTGGGTGTTTCGCAGTAAACTATGAATATTCATGCAAAGCCCATAACTCCGAACAGCTTTAACGAATATGGTATTATTCATTTTAAAAGCAATTTTGTCAAAAGCAACTACTTAATTCGACTCACCTTGAATAGTCACGTTCATGCATATCCAGAACTCGATCTGAAAGCAATTTCATAGACAACATCAATCAATAAATTAAGGATCCCTTTTCATAAGCGTCTTTTGTACCTTGTAACTGGATACTGTGGTAATCTTATACCATTTCAATTACAATACAATACTGGTGGGCGGTTTATTGAGTCCCGTAACCGCTGCGGGATGAAAGGGATCGTAATAATGGCGTATGGTATCACCTTACTACACGTGATGGTAAGAATTTTTGCGTTGGTTTTGTGAACGAGATCTGTCAGGTGTCTTGATCAAACGACGGGAAATTTTTATTTGATGTGCCCGGGAACGTACCTATGATATGCACCTTACTCTATGGTGATAAGTAAATTGAAAAATGTTGAAGAATATTGAATACACTGAGATTTAAACTAACCTAACCACAAAATTAAAATTTTGAAAAAACCCCCGACCGCGACATAGTGGACCGATTTTCATGAAACATGGCTAAGAACACTCCCGACTAACTCAGCTTTCAAACAAAAAAAACTAAATCGAAATCGGTTCACCCGTTCAGGAGCTACGGTGCCACAGACAGACACACACACAGACAAACAGACAGACAGACAGACACGTCAAACTTATAACACCCCGTCGTTTTTGCGTCGGGGGTTAAAAATCGTAATCGTATCGTTAAACAATCTCATTTTTAAAAGTATGGGACGTGGTTAAAAAAAATGATTATTTTACCATTACCCAATGATTCGATGGAATGTTTTTTTCTAAGTTCAAGAAATTTAATTGGTTAAGAACGCCAAAGAAGTCACTTCTTAATGAATAATATCATTTCATAAAATGCTTAATTATCGTTGATTAACGATCTACGATGTTATCTAAGTCATATAAAAAGTTATTCCTAAGAATCATTCCTCTGAAGTGCTACCGGTGTACCGGTTTTCATTTAACTTATTGCTAGCTCTCAACTAAGTAGGCACTAAAGCAACTCAAGTACGTAATTAACTCAATACATAGGTAACATAAGACAACGTATTAAAGATTAGAGGAACACGGTACCTAGCCAACGTCACAATCGCTTACGCTTCGTAAGCTTATCGTAGCTAGCTGTCTCTATCGCCATTCCGTACTGCCGCGAGCCAGGGTACGCAGCCAAATGCACAAACGCTCACGATAATTATCTGTTTCGTAGCTATCTCTCTATCGCTCTTGCGTATTGGCGCGACAGAGCCAGACTGCATTTCTGTCGGCGTCTGGCGTCGACGATTGCCATTCGACTATAGGTGAAAAACTTAAGAAAGTCACCTGTTGTATGTGTGAGTGACGTGTTCGAATAGAGAACACATATTTAAAATTAGTAACACAAACAAAACAAACGCCTATTCGAACACGTCACTCACACATACAACAGGTGCCTTTCTTAAGTTTTTCACCTATACGCCGGCTGATTGCGTTTCGAGCGGCGGCTAACGTCAACGATTGGCATTTCGGCTAGACCTGCTGAAGTGGCGTGACAGAGCCCGACTGCGTTTCAATCGCTACGTAGCGTCATCGACTGTCACTACGGCCAGGCTGGTAGGGGTACTTTACAAAAATGCAGAGATAAGATAGTTACCAGCGTCGGCGTACAGAACTTGTAGATGTTTTGTATCCGTTCCTCCCGCATGGACGCGTTGGACGCTATCTCCACCAGGGACATCTGAAACCAACACAGATTTACAGATAAATAAAGTATCACAAGGAAGTATATAGTCCCTAATAGTTGAGAATTTTAGGAAAATCAATAAACTACAGTTCCCATAAAGTTCCACCCTTGGCTCATTCATTACCTACGTCGTTTTTTTTTGACAAGCTGTACAATGTAGGCTTTGCTTGAGCTTTTTAGGGTTCCGTAGTCAACTAGGAACCCTTATAGTTTCGCCATGTCTGTCTGTCCGTCCGTCCGTCCGTCCGTCCGTCCGTCCGTCCGTCCGTCCGTCCGTCCGTCCGTCCGTCCGTCCGTCCGCGGATAATCTCAGTAACCGTTAGCACTAGAAAGCTGAAATTTGGTACCAATATGTATATCAATTACGCCAACAAAGTGCAAAAATAAAAAATGGAAAAAAATGTTTTATTAGGGTACCCCCCTACATGTAAAGTGGGGGCTGATATTTTTTTTCATTCTAACCCCAACGTGTGATATATTGTTGGATAGGTATTTAAAAATGAATAAGGGTTTACTAAGATCGTTTTTTGATAATATTAATATTTTCGGAAATAATCGCTCCTAAAGGAAAAAAAAGTGCGTCCCCCCCCCCTCTAACTTTTGAACCATATGTTTAAAAAATATGAAAAAAATCACAAATGTAGAACTTTATAAAGACTTTCTAGGAAAATTGTTTTGAACTTGATAGGTTCAGTAGTTTTTGAGAAAAATACGGAAAACTACGGAACCCTACACTGAGCGTGGCCCGACACGCTCTTGGCCGGTTTTTTTGATAATATTAATATTTTCGGAAATAATCGCTCCTAAAGGAAAAAAAAAAACTAAAAAAAAAAGGGTTTAAATTGTGGCGTAGGCGAGAGGCTGGCAACCTGTCACTGCAATGTCACAGTTTCGTTTTCTTTCAACCCCTTATTTGCCAAGAGTGGCACTGAAGCTTTAGTAGTTTCATGTGTTCTGCCTACCCCTTTATGGGATACAGGCGTGATTGTATGTAAAGGAAAAAAAAGTGTGTCGCCCCCTCCCCCTCTGACTTTTGAACCATACGTTTAAAATATATGAAAAAAATCACAAAATTAGAACTTTATAAAGACTGTCTAGGAAAATTGTTTTGAACTTGACAGGTTCAATAGTTTTTGAGAAAAATACGGAAAACTACGGAACCTTACACTGAGCGTGGCCCGACACGCTCTTGGCCGGTTTTTTTATAATACCTCTGCCACAATCTCGACGAGCGGCGTGAGAAGTAGCGAGGGAAGTAGGCAGAGGCATATAGTGTGGCCGCGCTACTCATCATGCCGCTCGTCATGCTCCTCGTCATGCCCACCGCTCCCTATTTTGTCGGTTTTTTGCGCGAGTCAAAGGGCCGGCAACAACCTAGTGCGTTAATCGCGTAAGTAGGGCGGTATCGCGGCACCGCGAGGAGCAGCGCGAGGAGCATACTGTAGCAGTGGTATAAGAATTTATTTAAACTTCTTATTCTACAGTTACCGGCAATAATATTGTATAAAAAGAAGGCCCAAATAATATCTAAAACAATCTTTTTTCTTGAGCCTTAAGAGTGTGTCAAATATTTATGCACCCTTATTTTTGAACGATAATGTTACTGGTGACTGTACCTCTATTGAACGCTTATCTCAGTAAGTAGGTACCTACACATTATATTATCAGCTTTGGTTAGATACTTTTTATTAATTCGATAATTTTATATGTTTATGTTTGGTTTATCATTAGAAGTCAATGCACTAATAAAATAATTAGGTCACATCTTTCAACTCCACATTTAAAGAGCCACAGGATATTAAGTAATGAATCGTAATGACGAATAACTTTACGACTCATAATTTTATAGATTTCTCTGATATCAAACGAGTAAATCTATCCAAAAAGGAACTGACGAGTAATAAAGCTTGTCCAACTAAATGTTTACACAAACTAGCGTATGACTTCTCGCAAACTCTTATTTGATCTAAATTAGTGTTTTAACAAGCAGAAACATCTGCAATCACCCATCCCAGATCAGCGGGCGTAGCACACTAGTGTGATAAAACTTGTCGCGTCGGTGCGTCCCTTTCACACTTACAGAAGATGAGAAAAGGAGGGATCGAGGCGATATGCTATATCACGCGACCATGCTTGCCCACCAGGCCCCTTTGATTTATATGGTGGAAAGTTTTGCTGACTATGGTTAAGGTCTTGATGGCTCAGATGGAAAAGCGCTGGAGTAACGATCCAGAGGCCGTTAGTTCAAGTCTCATAAAAGGCGATAATTTTCCACTTTAAAATTTTATTTATATTTGTTCTAAATGATCAATCAAAATTTGATTTTAGTACTACGAGATAAAGTTGCATTAAAATCATGCATTTCTTGAAATAAGAGGTTTTAGCTGTTATTCTAAGAACACGTGTTCCACTGGACTCTTCGTTAGTTTCTTTGAGGAATTAATTGACTCGGCGGCGCTACATTTACGATCCCCTTTTAAAATATCGCGTTACTGGGACTAGGTTACATTTGTTTTACATTTAAAGTTTTATTTAGACTTACAACAGTTACAAATAATCAAGGTTCCGTAGCATTGAACTGAACCATTCTGACCTGAACAAGTACCTAACAGAAGACGTTCTTTCATTTTGATATAAATATGTACCGTATCAGATAGCAACTTTAATTTTTAGATTAAAAAAATAGGACTGCTGTGACTTGTAACCTAATATATATTTTTTTTAATTTAATTTATTGAAAACAAAGATTACAGTTATACAGTTTCTAATCTTTTCGCCAAACTTACGAAGTGAAGTCCAGCCTCCGACCCGACATGACGTCCGGAATGTCTCAATAAATTCAGATCCTTAATTAATTCAGAAAGCGGTGTAAGTATCCATACACTATCATGGTTAGGTAAAATTAGATCTGTCTATTAAAGTTTTACATAAAAATACATAAAATTGTTTGTTATGTTCAAAAACCGGCATTAAATACGTCACGATATGGCGTGGTTAATCAGTATCAGGATGTGACGAATGAGAATTAAGACGATAAAGGAGGGGTCAATTTTCCATACAAACGCTCTCGACTATTTCCTTCCTGGTTTTTGAAGATAGGGCAATGATTTTTTCAACACAGATTATTATTATTTTTATCTGTGTCGGACCGTTTTAATTTTTTTGATATTTTTATTTTTAAAGACGCTAGAGCCAATCAAAAATTTCCAAAAAATGCCTTTTTCATTATGGCGCAAAAAAAGGAGTGATACTCAAGATTCGTAACAATTAGCCAAAAACTAAACGGTCCGACACAGATTATTTATTTTCATTGTTGTTCAGATTCTCAAATTTCGTTATGATTGATTAAATTTTGAACGAGGAAACAGTCGAGAGCGGAACTTCGATTTTGAAGATTTTTTCGCAATATTTTTAACTGAGTTGTTCTTAATGGACAATTTTTTTTTCGACAAATCTAGTTAATAACACTAGTATATTTAACTAAAATTCCCAAATTGAAAGGGGGGCTCGTTTCCATTTTAGCATTTTCACTCCTGTAGCGTCTTAATGTCATCCCCAGAAACATGCGGGCTGTATCTTCAATTACTCCGTTTTGCTCCAGAATATAAAGGCGACAGATGCAGCTCCGCGTTAAATATTCAATTGGTTCCAATTCACACGACACTTTTTTACTGACTGAGGAAAAAGGGTTCTGTGTTGGGTCTTTGGGTCAGCAACTTTGTAAGGTTTACATCTCAATCTACGTGCCGTGGGTTACAATGCGCATAAATGAAGTGTTACGTGTTCAATTGGTCAACAAAAACGAAACACTTGTGTATTATACAATTTAATCACGAGTGTGAATTAAAGCCCGAAGCCGAAAGCACTACACAACCTACGCACCCCCAATATTTATTTATTTATTATTGTTAGTCATAGACTATGACTCATAGTTGTTAGCGAAAAAAGCCATACGAAACATACGTACATGTAAAGCCACACGAAATTTAGGATAGCAGACATTTATATCATTCCTGTAATAGCGCCTTTTACAAGCAAGTATAGCAATCGAAAACTGAAGTAGATACCAATATACCATACACTAAAGAAAAAGCGATCAAGCCCACTGGTGGCGATTTCCGGCTTCGCCACCAGTCGGCTTAATCGCTTTTTCTTTAGTGTATGGTATCTATTTCAGTTTTTAATTAAGATATAGTAGTGTTACTACTTAAAAAATATACATTTCATAAAATAATTTGATTTGTTAGATCCTGCGAAGTAAGACATACATTTTAAAGGAAGCGAATGCAGATTATAATACATATATTGCTTATATATTTAGAACAGCACATTAGAGGTAGGTGGGTAGATGTATTGTGGGTAATGCAACTGGCATTATCGCGCTGAAGGCGTCGCCGGTGCAGAGGTTATCGCATCACTGATTGACTACTCCAAAAATAGGTACTTAATATTACCTACTGTAAAAGCTTTACTTTAATAAAGCTTGTAGATTTCAAATTGTCATAAATACTTAATGTAATCCTACAATTATTTGTAGATCGTAGGTACAGTCGAGTTCATAAATATATGTATATTTCTTCACCTTAACTCGTTGCAATATAAGGTGAAAAACTGTACACATATTTATGAACTCGACGGTACATAATACGAGTACTTATATGAATACAATAAAATAAATATTCTTCATCTAGTATCTGAAAAATCTTTTAATAGTTATTTGTTATACAAGGGGGCAAAGTTGTATTTTAACGCCGAGTGTGGAATTGAAAAACGAGCAAGTGAAAGGATTCTATAGTTGAACCACGAGCGACGCGAGTGGTTCGAGAATAGAATCCTGAACTTGCGAGTTTTTTAACACACGAGAAGTAAAATACATTTGCACCCGAGTGTAACACAAAACTTTTCCCCTCACTATAGCGAGGAAACTACAACGCAAAAAATGCGTTTATCATTGCTTCCAGTAGTTCCACAGGTGGTAAATCATCTTTATTACTAGATTCACCTACTTTTATAAATTTTAAAGCAGTTAATTTGACTTTATTCAAGGTCAAATTATTTTACCCACTAGTGGATAAAATGCGTTTTTACCCGCTGGTATTAAAGGACAAAACACGTGTTTCCGAGCTAGTGAGGGGAAAAAATATTTACACCTAAATAAGTAAGAGTTGGTATGCGGACAATTAATGCACATGTAGATAGGCATATTTAAATTATTATTACTAAGATCAGCAATCATATTTATCTAGAGATTTATACCATCATGCAACGTTGTAAAAGTTGCAACAATTACTTTTTACGGCTGGACATTGTAATCAATCAGTTTGCCCAACGTAAATTACAAAACTCAACGAACCCCGCATATCCAAACTAAACCACATATACATGTAGTCTAAATATAACAAATATGCTAATTATATACGGTATGTACAGCCATGTACAGCTGAGGGTGCAACCACTATCGCGATAGGTGTCCGGAGTGCAGAGGTTATCTTGCACGTCACTTGCAGCTCCGTGATTGATAACTGCTTCATTAACTTTATTTTGTTGCTCTGTGCATATAAACAGGACTAGGTTTGTTTTTATTATGAAAATATATGATAGGTATTATATCTATTTATAGAAGAACATAACAGTTTCAAACAATCAATTGCAAGAATTTATTGCGTATACAATCGTATTTTGACCTTTTTCTTTTATTTAATTGCGATATGTCTGAGGTTCAGCGAGATGATGGATGTTCGTCGTTCTTCTGTGCCATATTAGTATTTATCGTATGTTAACTTTTTCCCGTTATGTATATATAGGGATCATATATGTATTTTCACAGTGCTTTGGTTTAAATATCTGTCATGCTGTGTTAATTATTATGAATAAAAATAAATAATAATATCTGCTGCATAGTTGCATATCTACAAAGAAACTAGGCAAAAGCATAACGTAATATTAAACGACATATTCATGGAATGCCCTACAAACTATTACAAATAAGTACGAGTCATACAAGCTCGCCGAGAACGCATAAGTGGACATGATTGCATCGTTCAGGGCAAGAGACAGTGACAATTCATAGACCGAGGACTACATTCTGAATGGCCTGAGATGTAAGTAACAATACAAACGATATTGTATTTATTAATAACTTGCGTTACGGTCGTAAGATGTGGAGTAGTAACATGAGTACGAAAGTAAAGATACAAGTTTGCTACAATCTAAAGGTGATGCACAGCCACTGGTCTGTGTGCACAACAGAAAACTAATTCTACCGCTATCTATCATTAGTTCAGTTACATAATTAATAAGTTCTGGAATCCTCTTCTTGCGACACCGAAGATCACAAATTGTAGTGCTCAATAAATAAAGAAAGTGCGAAAAAGGACGAGCCACGCGGTAATCTACATCACGCTACCGTGCTTGCCCACCGGTTGGCTAGACGATATACGTATCGAGACACACCTTATTGGTTTAACGATACTGTGTAAATTATTAGAGATTTTTGTTTGTAAGTACCTAAAAAAAAACTTATTGGTCCGTAATCGTATTCGTAAAACTCATCGTTTCTGAATATAGCCCTAGTCGCGTGCTTCAAACCCTTGTGTACAAAGGTCGTATCAGCCAGGTCTAGCTTAAAGATGCATCGGTCGTTACAGGAACAATGATCATTGTATACAAATAGGACGCCATTAAACGTCTCTAATTCGGCCACACCATCGGTTATTGTTCGTGATTGCTTTGCAGATTTGGATTGACGCCTGTATTGTTTGGCAGGATGGCAATGCAGATGTTAAAGTGAAAAAGGTATTCGAGAAAGTAAATACAGAAATAAACCTAGGAGCTTAAGTACAATAGTTTTTTTTTTAAATATATATTTAGAGTGCGCAAAATATTTGATTTTGTCAAAATATATTTTAAAAAAACTGATTTGACGGCGAAATAAAAATATTATTTTAAATAAATGTTATATACATTGACAAAATAATCAAATGAGTTTTATGAGTTAAAAAGTTTAAATTGTAGTTTTTTTTATAAACGCACTTGTCCGACGCACCCCACGGCCTCAGCAAATAAAAATAAATAAAAGAACGCCACTTGCGCCCCAGCATGTCAACCTGCCAGTCTTGTCACCAATTATATTTGCTCGCATTACAAATGTTACAATTACAAACGTATGTTTTATTTACCTTTTGAAGTATTTCCTTGATGGAGGTTTATTCGTTAGTAAATGGCTGCCTCAAAAAGTTTGACATTTAATCGATAATAAACAAAAATAGATATCATACACGAAAGAAAAAACGACAAGGCCCATTGGTGGCCGAGCCGGGAATCGAACCTGGGGCTTCAGCTTACGCGGCTAACGTTAGTTAGCATTACCACTAGACCACACGCCCGCCGTTAAAAAATATTTAATACAATAATTTGGTTTGTTCCACAGTTGTAATTAGATTCCAGACAGATTTATTAGCAAACGAAGAACCAAATAGTGTTCTTTATTGCGTGGCAGATAATTATGTTTATTTTGCTGAAATGTTTCAAAGGTTCATAATGTCATATCATAAGTATCATAATTATATAACCAATCAAGTTAATAAAACATTGTGAACATAAATTCTTTTAATGAACACGAAGCCCGTGACACGACAGCGGAATGCAAGCAACTGAAACTCTGCTTTAATTACAGCTTGCAAGATCCGTTTTACGGGAATAAAACAAATATCTAAGCATCTGCACGTAATTTCAATGTTTCAAACGCTCAAGCAGTTCTCGGAATCGTCACAAAAGTCACAATGTGCCCGATTCCGATGCGCCTCCAGACCCGGGATATTTTTAATGCACTCGCCCCGAGCATTCGAAAACATCGCTTATTATTCAATCCGCGACGACCGTTTGTCAATGGCGACAGAATAAAAAGTTCACTTGAATCATAAGCATAACGATAAAGAGGAATTAGCATGGAGACAATCGCGGGAGGGGTTGACATCACCAGCCATCATAGTTCACGTGTCCGCTGCTATACGTGGAAGGAATTCCTCGAGTGTTTTTATGACGGAATTATTCCTCGCGCTTCCTCGAACGTACGAGTACGACACCCCGCCGAACAATGAAAATCGTTTCAAAACAAGCAACGCCGCATTTGAACTCGATCCAGACTGCATAATCGAAATCTGAATAGCAAAAGCTTTTCTTAATGGAAACGAATCAACGGCGAAATCTGTGCGATATGTAAATGAAGTTCAAGAACCCAAGCAACTGTGACAAATTGAGCCATTACAAGAAACTCGTACGACAATGAATCTATTAGGATTCAGAGCGCCGTCTGCGACCATTTTGCATGTACGTTCTCGTACGAGCGTAGTAGTAATAGCTCTAATAAAATTTAACGGTCCTCTCTGCATTCGGGAGCCCGTACACGGCAGATGCAGTTTACACATTGTGTTTGGTATTTAACCATGTAACAAATAGCCGAGCATCGACCGCTCGAACGAGCGAAACTAAACTTTTAACTCCAGATTAAGTACACCAATAAAAGTTAATTAACGCTTCTAACAGCCGCAACACTCAATAACGGAGCTGCCATTTCAGTGCTAATTAAAACACAAAGGGGCTTTCAGTTGACAAAATAAAATAACGCTGAGAGCTCACCGTCAGACGCCCTAAATAGTTTAGCAACTACCCGCCGTAATTATTGTGGAGAGGCCGACAGCTTCATCCCGAGGGTTGGCACGCGCGGGATTATTTACGAAGAAACACCGTTGGCGTGTGCTGTCGTCGCCCTGTCTTGATAAAGCGGCTGAGGAGAAATGATCGTGTATCCATTGTTTTGTTTTTATGAGTACATCTGTGGGTTATAAGAATAAACTTCGGCGAGTGGTCGGGACAGCCCTGCGTGGCTCCTATAGGTGCGGTTCGGAAATAGCCGCGCGGCCGCGCAGCAATCAAAGGACAGAATCAAATCGCTACTCCATCACCGCTTTGATGTTTCTTTGTGAATTTGTCTGAATACCATTCCTCCCTCATTTCAATAGCAAAACACTGTTTATATTCGTTTTGGTCTTTGATTGTGTTAAGATTCAGCGTTCATCTATTATTTTCCATGGTTTCAAGACGTTTGAACAGTTTTCGTCGACTTTGTTCTTGACTTTGATTTAGCGAACAGTCTGCTCCAATAATTAACCAACCGAACAAATTATTCGAAATTGGGGCATTCAAAAGTACTTATCCAGATATTTTTAAAATATAGCTGAACGACAGAAATATACGAGTATTTTTCTACGATTCAAAGGGACTACCTATAAAATATTGATTACTAGCTTTTGCCCGCGGCTTCGCTCGCGTTAGAAAGAGACAAAAAGGTCAAAAAGTATGTCACTCTCCGAAAAAATCACGTCAATTCGTTTATGCCGTGAAAGACGGACAAACAAACAGACACACACTTTCCAATTTATAATATTAGTATGGATTACTGTATGAACTTTCTTAGCATGCTTCAATTTTACAAAACATTCATCATGTGTATGTGAACTCAAAGTGACGACTGAAAATGGGACAAGAAGACATTCTTAGTGACAGTTTGATCAACGAGCTGTTAACACCCCCTCCACGCGAGGATATTCTTTCCGCACAGACTCTACCAGCCAGCCTGTCAATTATTCGCCACTGTTGCATGTTGCTTATCTGACAAGCTAGGGTAATCTATTGACCCCTCCGTCAGCTCTGTGCAAGGATGTATTCCATGCCCACAGTGCTTAGACAGTATAAGATATTAGGTCTCAAGGAGTCAAGTTAACCAGTGTAAAGGCAAAGTAATCTCTACTATCTTCTTTAAGCACCTATTTTTACTCGAAATAAAACCCCGAGGTGTCGCGGACGTGGGACGGACGACATGAAAGGGTTGTGTCTATTTCGGCCGCTTTGAACTGTCGCTCCTGTTTGTTTGTTTTCGCGACTGAGGGGAAAGTAACGTGAACTGGTGTCCAAATTAATTTCCGAGTATCGGTTTACCAAATTATGAAGGTACGGAATTAGATTCACTTGAGAATTGGTTATTCAGCGGAGAAGATGTGGATTACAACACACTGGTCACACAACCAACCTTTCAACAAATTTATGCTAGGTATTTGATATTTCTCATCTTCGCCCTGTGGAAAGTACTACCTAATGAGAAAATAGGTAATGGAGACATGTAGGTACGAAGAAATTGAGGAATATTTTGAGCAAGTGGAAATGTGTGATGTCTGGGACTGTTAGAAAGTGTTACGAAGGTAAAGATAGGTGCTTGCATGTACCATTAAAACACTATCTTAATTAGTTTTTGTCAATTCATTCATACTTTATCTTGTTTCATTTATAGAATAATCACTTCAAATAAATTTAATATAAGTACATGCACATGCACGCTAAGATAGAACTTGTCTGTGTGATCTGTGTCTAATCTTATTAATCTCCCCTATGTATCTACCTAATTAGAAATTGAGTTCAATATTAGCTAAGCAAACTTAGAACACATCACAAGTGATAAATCTACTAGATACGGGATAGTCTAGATACAGAATACAGATAAGATACGGCTGGAGAGAGTAATGCGATTAAGTTAGTCCCCGCCTGGCTCCCCGCCTGGTTAATGTATGTAATAATGTTCCTTCAATATCAAGTGACTACGTAATTGTTTTACATTAAATAAAGACAAAGCTCCTATTAATATTTGAACGTTATATTCAATGGCATTTGTTTGTTTTATCTGGATTTAGGGCTTTTTTCGAACGCATTAATTACATGTCATTGCCAAATTGGAAAATTATTACATTATCCGTACGTGTATTATAAATGGGAAAGTGTGTGTGTCTGTTTGTTTGTCGTCTTTCACGGCAAAACTGAGCGACGAATTGACATGATTTTTAGGGTTCCGTACCAAAAAGGTACAACAGGAACCCTTATGGTGCGACTCTGTCCGTCTGTCTGTCCGTCTGTCACATTCCTAAATATCTCGAGAACTACAAATGCTATCAACTTGAAATTTGGAATAGTTGTGAACGTTGTGAACCTCTGCAAATAGAAGTTACTAGGTCAAGTGGGGTATCGTTAGAAAGAGCTCAAATTGAACGTAAATAAACTATTTTTTATAATTTTTTTGTTGTGGAAAAAAAGAATTTTGAAGGAAAATGTAAAAAAAAATACCGTCCCCCCCCCCCCTTATCTCCGAAGTTTACCAACGAAAAATTATGAAAATTTTAGGAAACATTGGTTTTATGCTAAATATTACAGGAAAAATATAATCGTGTTTTTATCTTGAAAACTTTTTTTTTTATTCACAAAAAACTTTTCAGATTTTTACTTTTAATTTACCCACCTTTGCGGATGTATATAGTACTTCAAATTAATACGAGATGTTACTTAAATCATCTTCTTTCCAATAAAGTAAAAATGGTTTAAACAAATTAATACGAGATGTTACTTAAATCATCTTCTTTCCAATAAAGTAAAAATGGTTTAAATCGGTTAACACTATAAAGAATAATCCCTGAAAAACCAACATACTATGGTCGCGGAAATTAGTTAGCGAATTCACCGAGAGATGGCGCTATACACAATAATGCTCATTAGTACCTATACTTTTGTCTTCTAGTCAAGACGTTAGAGTTATGTGAAAACATGAGATTATTTTAACTGGGGAGTTTGAAAGTTTGTACGGAACCCTCGGTGGGCGAGTCCGACTCGCACTTGACCGGTTTTTTTTAAGTGGAGATAGTTGAAGGGATGGAAAGTGACATAGGCTACCTTTTGTCTCTTTCTAACGCCCCACTTCTCTAAAATGGGGGGGTGGAAGTTTGTATAGAATATTCCGCAGTTTTCAAATTTAACGCGAGCGAAGCCGTACGCAAAAGCTAGTTATTTATATATGTAATTTAAGGATCAAACTATGGCCCATTTCTTAAAGCTGAAAGTTACAAGCGGAAGTCTCTTTTCAACTTGTCATATTAGACAACTTGTAAATTGTAACATGCATAGCTTCGAGAAATGGGTCACTGATCGCAGAAACAGGCTTAAAACTTACAATTACAATGTTTTAGAATTTATTACTCCTTTAATAAAGACATGAGAAATGGCCATAAGCAGCAGATTGTTACAATTTTACCACGTTCCGCCTGCAAAGCGTAGCGGCGTAAAGTTTCACGCCAAGTCAACCCGAGTTACGACCACTACCGCTACAAGTTAGGTACAAACCCTGACAATTTTTATATCGATAAATGGCTATTGAATTTTCAATCTAGCAGTTGGAGTTGAGGTAAAACGGCTGTGAGGCGCTGGCGCGTGCTTGGCGTGTTAACTGGGCGCTGTTCTCGTAGCTTGCGAGAGTAGGCGAGCTTTCGGCTCAGGCGATCCAGAAGATCACGTGTATAGGATAACTATTTTCTTACGTATGTAATACGTATGCTACATGGACTTTAGCGCGACGACGTGGGTGAGGCAGTAGTGGGACAAGTTCGAATCGTACGAAACGATAACGATGTTACCTAATGGTTCTCCCACACTTGGAAGACAAAATGTGATTATTCCACTTGAATTAATAAAAAAAAATTACCTCTAATAAGTCGACATAGTATTTCACATCTATGGGTAGGATGGTTAGTAATATCGGAGCCATCGACTTGGCCGTATTTAGAACAGTAGGTATACGTACTATCAGCTGCAAAAGTGCATGGAGAAATTATGAATGAATTCATTGATAAATTCGCCATCCACTTTTGCAGGTGATAGTACATGGTCCCCTCATTGCTCAGGATCTTGACTAGGTACGTGTGATTTTTCTCCATTTTATGCGGTCATGAGATATACGCACGCGGGTCCCTCGATGCCGTGATTGTCACGTCGGAGTGTCAAGCGGTTAATACATGGAGCGGCGTGACGTTGGTAAGACAACAATTACATTTGAAATAATTTTAATACTACCGAAATAATAGATATTTTGAATGAATCACCTCCAAAGAATATTCTTATCTCACAACTGTGATTTTAAGTCACCCACTGTTTAGTAACGTATCTACAACTACTGCAAGGGCCAGCGTATTTGTACGCCACGCACGTGGACCGGTCCCCGGACGTCGTGATTGTCACGTCGGAGTGTCAAGCGGGACAAGCGGTTACATGGACTGTGGAGCGGCGTGACGAGGGTGAGGCAATAATGTGTGACAGCGCGAGGTAATGGTGTGAATTGGTGCTATTTAGCAGAAATGTGTCAACCCACATGCATTATATTTACAATAAAATGTCAACTTTAGGCGTCAATTTTCGAGTTGCTGTGAAAATATTGTGGGTTAACACATTTATCGCTTGTATTAGCAATCAGTATATCCGCATCCATCAGATAATATACATGAGATGGCTTAAGCACAAAGACAACCTTGTGTAACTTGTTGAGGAAAATAGAAATTGCATTTTGAAAACTTTTCTTGCATTCAAGCCCTATCAGTGCCTGTTACATTAACTTGGAACGCACTGCACCTTTTGTATTGTATTCTAGCACTGGCGGGTATTGTATTGTAGCCCTCGACAACAACTTGTGTGAATCTACATCTATTCATAGACACTCTATACAAATCACAATCAAAGAGAATAAAATTATAAGAATACTTGAGATGAAATAGATTAATAAAACAGTGGCATTCATAACCCCTTTGATGTGTACCGCGACCCATTTTTCGCTACAGTCTCACCACACGTGACGCGACTGACGCGCCATGGCGTCATGTAGATTATGGAATAATTAGCGCTGAAACTAGCGGATCAAAGGCGGCCCGCTGAACACTTTGAAACGCCGCAAACAGCGCAAAAATACACAAAGTTGGAGTCAACCACAAAGTTTTAGGGTTTAACTTTGATTACGAAAATCAGGAGTATCAGGAATTTCATATAGGTAATTTTAATTAACTACAACGGTCTAGTTTTATTAGGTAGGTTTTAGATAATGAAAATACAGATAACTTAACTAACTACTTACGTAGAAAACATCCATGACTCAGAAACAGATCTGCATGTGCCCATCAGTCATCACACAAATAAATGTCCTTACCGGGATTCGAATCCGGGACCGCGGCTTAGCAGGCAGGGCAGGGTAGGGCATGAGGGCAGGGCTTAGCAGACTATCCATAACTATGTGAGGTGTGCAATAAAGTTTATGTATTGTATTGTATCCACTAGGCCAGATCGGTCGTCAATTTTAGGGATTATTAGGAGGGTTATTTTTTCAATTGTGGATTCGGAGTGATCAAACATACATAGGAAACTAATTTAATGTATTTATTAGATGTAAAGCGGGATAGCTACAAAACAGCCACATTCCAATTCAGTCCGTGACTCGACTCGAAGGAAGGAAACCCTAACGAGAAGACATTAAATAAGGATGTCCTAGCCCTACTGACGTCTCCACACGTCCTAATCATTCGCTTTATTCCACAGACCACTACTTTTAGATGTAGCATTTGTTTCTTAGGACTGCTCGTGCTTGTCATTCGCAAGACCCCTTCTTTTTGGCTAAACGGGGAAAAGTTGTTGGTTAACCGCATATGCCAGTATTGATACTCGAGCAAGCTAAAGATTCTAATATTGAGAGAATGTGGAATTGACCGTTACGAGGTTTCAAGGCACGTAGGTTAAACAAATTTTGCCACCGAGTGAAACACAAAACTTTATACCACACCAACACGGGGAAAATATTAACTGTACCTAGAACATCAAACTAAATCAAATTCATGTTTTTAATCAGACAGACGTCTACATTTTACCGATGATTGATTGATTATGCCGAATACTCGAGAAAAGTCTATATAGTTCTTGAGGTAAATTAGTAGTTTTTTGTTATTGCATGTAACTCACTTGCTAAATTGTAATTATTAGGTATAAGATAATTATAGTTTGTAATATATTTTAGCTAGGTAGTAGTGTAAAAACCTCGAACTGTTTGAGTGTTGCTGCACGCCTGTTATTGGTGCATAAATATTATGGGTGTCTCTATTGTCGCACTATATTGTTTGAATTGTTTATGTACTGTTGGTGTGTCTTTTATAATAAATAAAATTTAAAAAAAATACGATGCGGTGTTCATAAGTTAACTAAACAACATGGCCCAAAATATATTTAGATTTCGTCCTTATTTAACAAACACACCTAATATAATGGGGGTATCTATCCCCATAAGGTTGAGGGTTATACTAATACACACACGTATTTATACACATGTATTGGATACGGCTGAATTGTTTATATAATAATGCGGTTTGTAATAGGGTGTAATCTGTGTTTTATTCACTCAGCGCGTTCTTGGAACAGCCGCCTGTCCCGCCTCTGTCGTGTGACGTGATTTTTGATTAGAACATACGCGACGCCTCCACATTATAATATTTATAATGTCATAAAACCAATACCAACGCGTAACAGGAAGAGCGTGAAACTCATAACAAAAGAAACGTATATTTGTATTACTAAGCTACATCAAAAGGGTTTTCAGACTCAAAGAAATCTTTTGTAAAATTCAAGATAAAGAATACGAGAAAATGTTGGTACAACGAGCCGGGGCGACGACAGAAATATCCTGGAAATCCGACCGAAGTTTTACGGAAGCGATAAATTCAGTTAATTAGTCAATTTGGCTTCCCACTGAAAAGTTTGATTGGAATCCTTGTAGACGATTAAGATTCTTTGGACACCAAGATTTGATTGGATCTTGAAAGGACGTCGTTACTCGGTCACTGCTGGGCATGGGAAAATGTGACGATCGATTGTACATGTACCATTGGATACCTAGCCAACGTCACCATCGCTTACGTTCGTAGGTATCGCTGTTGTCTCCCTATTCATGTAGTGGCGCGTCACAGCCAGACTGCGTTTCAATTCGATCGCCCCGTAAAGTCAACGATTGTCACTCTGGCTACGCCGGCTGGTATTCATTGCACGAAACAAGCAAAACGAACTGCTACCTCGACTCAATAAGGTCGTTGATGAGCGTACGATAAGTTGGTAGTCGTAGCGTAGCGTCATAGCTTCGGTGTCATGTAGGTTGGTGCTTGCACATGTCGCAATGTCATTAACATATCGAGCATGCCGATCCAGGATACCGACGCGAAAATGAAGACACCCCCCCCCCTCCCTTACGTTATATTGGAAAATCTGGGAATCAATTTGTCGGTTGTCAGTACGTGAATGGTATAATGAAAGTACTAGTAATTCCTGCGTACTCTTTAAGAGACCCAACAATATTTTAGGTACCTATTTTGAACTGAATAAGCAAACTATCAAAAACACCTAAGTGTGTAAGTGAAAATGGGTAAAACTGAAAAATCAATATGGAACATTTTAACTTAACATTTCCCGTGTTTATAAAAAAACCATTATGCACACACACACATTGTACAACATAGGTATAAAAAATATGCCTACTGTAACTACCTGGCCAACTAAATTTAATTAAGTCGATTCTTGATTAGTTACTTAACGTCAGATGAATAAGTTTAGGTTAATTACTTACATTGCCTACCAACATTCACTAAAAGCTACTTTAAACTAAACACTCAATGAAGATAAACGCACCCATGAACCCCGTCGTTATTTTAATTGGTTGAAACTAAAATAAAACATTTTTGTCTTCCACTGATCACCGATACTTTTGATTTTTGAAATGGCTTAATAATGGCACGCTCGCTTCGCTCGCGTTAAATTAGAAACTTGTGGAATGCTTCATACAAAATTTCACCCCCCCATTTTAGGGAAGTGGGGGGTCAGAAAGAGACAAAAAGTAGCCTATGTCACTCTCCATCCCTTCAACTATCTCTACTTGAAAAATCAGGTCAATTCGTCGCTCCGTTTTGCCGTGAAAGACGGACAAACAAACAGACACACACACTTTCCCATTTATAATATTAGTATGGATAAGTTGATGGTTACACTATTAGTACTATTACCAAAAATGCTATTATATTCCGGATATTCTCCTCTTGTTAAAATATTCGAGCAGTCTCAAATCTCGACTGATTCATGGCTGTTCAACTGTTCATCGTGAAATTTGGTGAGCATTTTTAGTGTGTGTTCTTTCAACCCCTTTCTGCCAAGAGTGGCACTGAAACTTGAGTAGTTCATGTGTTCTGCCTACCCCTTTATGGGACACAGGAGTGATTGTGTGTGTATCTTTATTGTTTTAAATGACGAAGCCATGCATTTAATCAGTTTCAACTTTTAAGTTAGTATTCTCGTGCGAACAACTCGTAAATACACTATTATGGTAATACAACTTTGTAATAATTTTTTACAACTTAGTACCTAGTACATATTTAGATAACCTATTTTACTGTAATTACATAGTGTTAAATTACCCACGGTATGGACTGTCTGTAAGATGTCTATAGTCAGTCAATAAATTTAAAGTATAAAAGCTCCCAACCCCACATCACTTGTCAAGCCAATCTAAATAAAGTGGCTCCTTGTTAAACCTACCATTAACTCTATTTAACCCTCCGTACGGCCCTTTCAAGACATTCTACAAAATGAAAGCAATACTGACGATCGTAATTAAAGATAACGATACATTGACATGTAATTAGGGAATGGACACGAACGTATTGTTTGTCATATGTAATCGACGCGAACTGCTGTTATATGCCTACAACTTTCAAGCAGGTACACCTATGGCTACAGTAACATGGTCCCTGAATACGTATAGTTTATTAAAAACTAAGTGATCATGATATACTGGCTTGGAGTAGGACTAGCGAAATGACAAGTCTGAATGACAGGGGAGGTATAATGACTTGATGGCCGACGCCGTACTGCCGCGTGGACGGGTAATGACACTAGATAATTTCATGGCAGTTTTCCCTGAAACTGCGGCAAAATGTACTACTAAAACACTAGCAACAGTCAACACAATATAGGGATAACGGGTACTAATTTTGGTTCGTGTGGATATTATGAAAGAAGTAAGAATATGCTAACATTACTAAACGAGGGAAAAAGATGTTCCACTTTAAGTAGAATCAGAGCAATTGTAGAAATAATAGTAACTCAAAAGAATCCTAATTTAGCGATTTGACACGAAGCCGAAGAATAAAAGCGATACTAATGTATAAAGCCAAAATAGTAGTAACTAAGTCGACAACTCCTCTTTGAAGGGAGATTGGTGTAATTTTCATGACGTATGTGCATGTAGGTAATTTAAATAAGTAGGTAAGTCCAACGAAAATAGTCAGAAATAGAATTGCGGTCAGATTGATAGTAGTAATACATCGTGGATCACTCTTGATTTATGTGTAGTAAGCCTAATCCAGTAGCATTAGCACCTTCGTAGCTCGCTCTCCGTCATTTAAATTCAAGCTTTCTCTACTTGAAATACGATTGCATATAGTAGATCGTGGCTGTGAGATAAGAGCTTTCTAAGCTACTCGTACATTTGGTTCCGTAGCTTATTAGTAGGCCGCCTGCATCGGCTGCTGGGACTACATTCCCATCGCTTTTAGACGACGTGTGACTCTGAAGGAGGCGAATATTATGTGTATCGTTTTATCGGAAGCTCTGACCGAAGATGGACCATTGAGGCAACTAAACGATGACTTGAGCGACTCTGTATGCTACCGTATAAAATTATTTTTACTTTGAAATTATGTTCTCGTGTAAGTGACGTGTATGTCTTTTATGAGAATAAAATATCTTTAAACCTAAATGAAAAGGTTCACCGGGAGAACGGAGCGGAGGACGACCACACAGACAGTGAGCAGCGTGCGTAGCCGAATGCCCAAACGCTCACGAAACGAAACGCTCGTAGATGTCTATCTCTATCGCTCTTACGGATTGGCGCGACAGATCCAGACTACCTTTCGCGGCTTTTCGTTTTCGTTTCGCGTCGTAGAAATGCCATTCAGCTTTGGGGCCTGGGCAGACGATGTAACCCAGGCCACGAGAAACAGTGGATGAGGCGGACTAGCCCTAGATAGGGATACTTGGAGAGAGATGGAGGAGGCCTTCACCCAATGAGAGGTTCAAAATTGGTGACTAAGTGAGAGGTGGAGGAAATATTAGGGATTACTTTATTAAAAATTTAAAATCGGAGGGGACGGGGATGACAGTTTGTTTGATATACATCGCTCATATCACACCGCCACTCTAAGCTTTATTTAAGCAGTAACATCCGATAGAATAGAACGGAACGGAATCGAAACAGAAGCAGATCAGCGGAGCCAAGCAGATACATCCGCTTAGGTTTTGTTTTTGTTTACAGTTGCTTAATCCTGATCGAATTAATAAAGTTATCACTGTTATCAGAGAAAAGGTTCTAAATTGTTTATGAATATTCATAATTTTAGGTAACCCCATTTTTCATAACCTTTGCTGACTGAGCTCACAGCACCTTCCTTATGGTTCGCGGCCGGCCAGTGCTTGCGTGTTCTTGGCAAGCTTTGCGAATAACTCAGAGGAATTCGTAAATGAAGTGTTGGTAATGTATTAGTAAGTGCGAGATACGAGTGCGAGGAACGCGCTGTTTGTAATCGTGACATTATTATGCCTCAGTAATTGTGTCCACGAATCAAGTGTCTGCTTAATGTGGATTTATAAGCTCATTTACTTCGGTTGTTTTCAACATACGTGAAAAGTCACGCTTCCTGGCAGAGTCAATCTGTAATTACATCTTTTCTGTCTTTCTTTCTGTTCTTTGTTAGGGATAAAAAAAATACGGTTTGAGATTTGTGCCATAGTTTTTTACTCTTTCTTCAATAGCTATGTGCGAATTTGCGCGTATATTTTATATATTGTCCATTTAAATTCTATCTGTGAATACCTGTAATTGGCTTTGTGTTATTATTTAAATTAGCATAATGTTATTTATAGCTGTTGGTGTTCCTAAAATAAATAAATAAATAAATAATAAAAAAAATAGACTTAAGTAGGTTGTACCTAGACATAATTAGTATTGCAATAAGTTTCTAATAGAATATCGCAAGCGAAAGTCTGAATAACTTTAGTTATTTTTGTCCAAATGTTTAGTTTAGTTGTTGTTTCTCAAATACAATCGGTATACACTTCGAAATTAGTATACAAAAATATAGTAAACACACAGAAGAAAATTTCCACCACACACAAATCAACTGGCGGGTGCTTTAGCCAAACCGAAAGGTAGTTTTTAAGCTTCCACAGATCGATTTCAGATGTAGCCGGCCGATTATTTCGTAATGGATGACCCGCTTACTGAGCAGGAGGGATTCGCCTTC
Organism: Leguminivora glycinivorella; assembly: GCF_023078275.1. NCBI lineage: Eukaryota > Metazoa > Arthropoda > Insecta > Lepidoptera > Tortricidae > Leguminivora > Leguminivora glycinivorella. The sequence continues at coordinate 16,739,816 of NC_062981.1, forward strand.
AAAGAAGATAAAGAACTGATTTAAATAGTTCCGGCGATAAAATAGACTTATCCCGACTGTCTAATAAAAATGGAAAACCGGGTAATATATTTTGTGAAAGTAGATAAATTAGGTTGAAATGGATGTTCAATGAATGTCCTGCCAATTTCGCCGATCACAACTCGGAAGTCGTAATAATTGTTGCAACAATATATTTGTGAAAAAACATCCAAATTATAAAAAAATCAATTATTTTTGTAGTCGGTACCAGACCTGTTCGTCGCCTTGCTATTTATTGCCTGTTTGCCCCACCCAACCATACACAGGCTGGTACCGACTCCAAAAATAATTGATTTGTTTATAATTTGGATGTTTAGCTTATTGCAATACGATAAGAAATCTGAATTGAAAGGTTTATTATTTTTGGCTTTTTAGTTTCTCCGTGTTTTGTAACGCGCTTATTTTTGAAGGCGGTTTTATTTTTTGTTAAAAAGTTTATTTATTTGTTGATTTTTAGTGGTTCCTAGTGATATTATATGTATCAGTCCGAATACATGTACAGTAGTGAAAGAATTATCCTTTAACTCCTAACCATTGAGGAGTTGACCTTCTATCATCAGCTCAGCCACATAAAATTATTACCATCAGACGTAAATACTGGTGTACCTTTGAAAAATAGACTAAAAACATTACATGTGCCCATAACATTTGAAGAGTTCCCTCGATTTCTCCAGGATCCCATCATCAGACCCTGACTCGGTGCCAATGGGACCATCTCGGGGTTATACCGGTTCGATCAAAAAAAAAAATTTTGAAAATCGGTCCACGATTCTCGGAGATATCGAGTAACATACATACAAAAAAAAAATATAAAAAAAAATAAAAAAATAAAACATTCAGTCGAATTGAGAACCTCCTCCTTTTTTGAAGTCGGTTAAAAATAGTAAATTTTACCTTTTCACAGACGCTTCGGCAGGTCCCAGTCGCTTTGGCACAGCAGGCCGATATATCTGAAACAGAAGAATTTGTCAAATTTCAAACATTGTCAGTGGTCGGACTTTTCCCGGATTCGTTGCAAAACAGTTTCTTAATAATTTCATATTAATAACAATAAGAACTGTTCTTAATATAAAATTATTATTTTTTCTACTAATTAGATTTTCCAACCATACATACATGCCAGCCTATCCAAGATAGCAAATCGGTGCGCTACGATAACGTTAACGAAACGCTTTGTGTCACTCGTTCACTGTACAGGCACAGATAATTAATAAGTTACTAACGTAACAGATCCTTCACTTGCCCGCAAAACGACAAATACCTTCGCTTTATTTAACTTAATTTTATAGAGGTATGTGCCACGCGACTACACAGGCGGCCACTTGTTTATTCGAATGAACGGCTAGCGTGTAGGTACTTTACGCGCACCCGCGAGCGAGTGACGTGACGTAGGCCTGATGCGACGCCAAACGCCGCAGAAATGCAGTCTGGCTCTGTCAGGCCAATACGCAAGAGCGATAGAGATTGTGTTTCAGCGGCGTTTAGCGTCGCAGATACGGGATAGTAGTTAGTGCGATAGTTAAGTTTAGGTAGGTAGTTAGGCATAGAGGTGCCCCTGGTAAAAAAAAAACTGCTAACAATAAAGTGATCTTCCCGCCCTTCCCTGCACGAATTTAAAGATCGCAAAGTTTATCTGTAATGTTTTTTAACGTTTCCTTCAATCTGTCCAACTTGGACGATTTAAATTTTTATTACCCTCGTAGCTAGGGCTGCCATCCGTCCGGGTTTCCCCGGATTTGTCCTAGTTTGGAGGCCGTCCGGGGGCCGTCCGGGCGGGGAGTCCAGGAAGTGTCCGGGGAAAACCCGGACACTTTTCATGTAAATACTTAAATAAATTTATCTGCGAATTTAAGTTGACTGATTAACTAATATCTGTTTACACAATAAAAAACCGGCCCAGTGCGAATTGGACTCGCCCACCGACCGAGGGTTCTCCGTAGGTACAAACTTTCAATGGTTAAAATAATCTCATCTCATATAACTCTAATGACTTGACAAGAAGTATAGGTACTAATGAGCATTATTGTGTATAGCGCCATCATCTCTCGGTGAATTCGCTAAGTATTTTGCGTGACCTGTACCTATAGTATGATTTCTTTTCAGGGATAATTTCTTTTTAATATTAACCGATTTCGTCAGTTTTTGCTTTATTTGAAAGATAATGTTTTACGCAAAATCTCGGGTGGCGAAATCAAAGGGTGGCGAAATTAAAAGTTGAAAAGTTTTTGGCAATTAAAAAAAAAGTTTCCAAGATACAGACACAATTTTATTTTTCCTGTAATATTTAGCATGAATAACACAATTTTTCGTTGCTAAACTTCGGAGATAGAGGGGGGTGAGGGGGCCGTATTTTTTAATTTTCCAATTTAAAAAATTGTTTTGAATTGTACAATTTGAGCTTTTTCTCACTTGACCCAGTAACTTGAGATTTAGAGTTTGCTCCACTTTTTGTTGGCCATTTTCTTTAATTAATATTGATTAATAAAATCATACTTTCAATTTATAGCGGTTAACAATGTTCATAACTATTAAAAATTTCAAATCAGTAGCATAAGTAGTTCTCCAGATATGTAGTGTGAAAGACGGACAGACAGACGAACAGAGTCGCATCATAAGGGTTCCTTTTGTACCTTTGTGGTACATAACCCTAAAAGGGGACAATTTTTTTTTGTAAAAAACGTTGTTTGGTTTTTGTTATTGTTTATTGCAAATTACACATTGTTTGAAATTAAAAAAATAACTGAATGAAAATTAAAGGTAAATATTATTTTCGGACTCGTCCGGGGAAAAATTGCGATTTACGCCAAATGTCCGGGTTTTTTGATTCTTTGTCCGGGTTTGGCGAAATTTGAGATGGCAGCCCTACTCGTAGCGCATGTTCAACAGAAGCCCAATGACACCCGTAGGTACAATAAACTCCGCGACACTTCCATCAAAATGGCTTCAGATCTATTCCTGTTCTATCAACGCTATAGCGTTACTACAATAGCCATTAAAAAGATCTTTAAAAAAAGATTTACGACCAATTTGTCAAGTGTCATCGTTATGAGATTAAAGCAGCTTTCTTTCCAGTCATAATAAACATTTTTATATAATAACTTATTTCACGAATATTTCATTCAATATTTAGGTTAGTTATTAAAAAGCATCATCTGTACCTGTGCCTAAAAATATCATCTGTACCTGTGCCTAACAAATCTATGGGATTACGCCTGAATTTTTTTTTTCATAAGTACTTACCTATTTTTGTCCTCGTCTTTCGTCAACATTGTTTTTATTAATCAACCCACAAAAGACAGCTTGGTTCATTTCAGTTATGACAATAATCTTTTTAGTAGATGATATCATTTAAAAAGGCTCCTTCAGAACAACTTTGACGTCAAATCTCTAAACATCTGGCATGCTTGCACGCTTTCTCTTGCGAGCTTGCAAATCAAACCTTCGATCAGGAACCAGTATATGATGCGCTCTTTGACTTCGTATAGTTGCCATGGAAATAAAAGTGGAATGTAGCCTGGTTACTATGATGGGTTGACTCGCTTCCATTAAGCAAAGAAAATACTGCATGTGGCTTGTTCCATGTTGTGTTGTGTAGGTAGTGTAACATGACATTAGACGACAACACAGCTGAGATAAGGACAGTAATCCAAATCGCTTGCCGTAACGCTCTTCATAGAAACCAATACAAGTTTATCTATATACATACGCCTCTGTTAAGGTCCTAGAATTCCATTTATACTGGCCATCATAAGGGTATTATAGAAAACAGCCATAGTATAGTGTCTTGATAAAGTTAGACGACAACAAAGTTATACATCACGGGCAAAAGTAAACGCGGCGACCAAAGTTGCTAGTGAAGCGATACATCATACTTGCATTGTACGGTCTAGTACAGTCAACAGGAAATTCTTAGCAAACAACATGATCAATGAGGTTTAATTTAACGAGCAACAGTAAGGGACTGTGGTTTTTTTTCTAGGCCCTGGAGAGTCTGTGTCCAAGGAAGCCTCAGAAAGATGAAAAGGGCGATAACAAATTTAAACGAATTTATATAACGAAATACACATCTTTTGGGTAAACATGCTCCATCCTAGACTGTATAATTAATAAATGCTTTACCTGTTTCCAATTAAAAAACCGAATATAACAGAAGAAAAGGTATGTAGGTATACCGTCGTAAGGCCCAAGGTCCTATATTTAGGACATATTCAGTTCCGATTAAATTAAAATCATATAAAATTGGAAATTGGAATAAAATTGCATTTTTTTGTTTCATTTCATTCAAAAATACTTAATATAAACTAATCTCTGCACCAAAAGTTAAAATTTCAGTGGCAAATATTATTTATAATTTTAAAAATCTAAAAATTCTGACGTTTTTCCAAAAGCTGGTATCTATACATTCGTGCTAGAACATATAAATCCACTCTAACATTTTATATTACGTCCATATTAATTACTGAATCGGCGAGTTCCACCTTATACTCTGTCTTCATTTTCCATCAGGTGTGACGTGTGACTAGGGTCAATCGTTGATCAGTCTACAATAAAAAAAAAGCAAAATAAAATTTACCTGATCGCGACTGTACTAAGCTAATGCATATTCCGCTCACTTTCAAGCGCACTAATAACGCATAGACAAACTGCCGTATAATTTTAATAAAGGATTAAGGAGAAAGTACGCAGATTACGAGCCGGCCAATCAGGGCCCTCCGGCGGTGCAATCGAATTATTATACAAAGTACTAGCAGTGATTACTGCTACCGGATCATACAGGGTGACCTAAAATACGTCACAGTTTTTAAAATAGCAGTAAATGACGATTATTACCTGTAATAAAATATTGGCTTTGCGTATTGGCTTTGCATATTTTGATGGTCAGTAATATGTTTACTTGAGTTAAATAATTTAATTTTTAACTGTAAAATTTATATTTTTAGAAATTAAAAAAAATTATGTTAAGTATTTTTCCTAAAATGTTCTATCAACGCATTTTTGTCGTATTTTCGTCGGCCAATAGGTACTTATATTTGTGACTAAGAAATAGTCCAATATATGAATACATAAGCACTAAGTCGATTTGTGACAGAGAAAATTTTGAAAACGCAAAAGTTTTTTATCCCAAACCTACCTTAAAATAAAACATTAATAAGATAGTCATGAAAACTAAATAATAAGGAATAATAATAATAAAACTAAAAATCTAAGTCTAAAGAGGGACCCTGAGGCATAGTGCCCAAGATGCTGGCAGCATTTCCTCGCTGAATCGCAATACTTATACGTTGAGCGAGGAAGCTGCCAGCTCTTTTGTCCCCCGTAGTCTCAGTCAGCCGCTTCGCCAAGTCCCTGTATAAAATCTGGGCGCCCGGACCCCACGGACCGAGGGTCTCGACGCCAAAAGCAACAAAGTTGTAATTGGCGTCGAGACCTCCGTATTTACGTCTTTTATTCGTCTCTGCAGCCTCTGCAGCCGCGCCCGCTTTCTTTGTGGTACCGTGAAGATGAGACGGGGCCAGTGTGTCCACACAGGTTGCATCCCACACCAGCACTCGTCCCATCCTCCACGGTATCAGCGACATTCCGTCGGGTCTCTTACCATCATCCCGCGCTATACCGGTCGGCTCTAATATTGCGGGCACGTTTACAGAGGTAAGAGACCGTCGGATAATGTCGTTAAGCGCGGCGTGACGCGACATACGCCCCGCACTTCGCTGGCAAGAAAGGCCGTGGCGCCCCAGCTGGTCCACTTCGCTCCCGCAGTGGCATTTGTGGGAAGCACAAATTACAGCCCCAACCCTCAGCCCGACCGCCACTCGGAGGGTATTCCCATCGAGGTGTGTACCAGAATTTAGCGAAGGATATGCGTTAAGCCAATGGCCGGCCTCCCTACAGCCGGCTGCGAGCAACCGAGCGCGTTCAGCTCCTTCGCTGTTATCTAAACAGGAGGTATAAATTGTTTTACACAATACATTATCCCAGCTCCTCTGTGATTTGGGATTATGTGGAAGGTCGTGGCCCGGGCAAGCTGATAGCCAGGCATTTCTAGCATCACCCAAGTCTGAGATCTCGTAGTTTATGGGTAAAACCCTTAAGATTTTTCCTACGAGATCAGCAGAGCTGTGGGCAGATGATAGAAATGCCGGCAGTGACACACTACAGGTTTTGCGCAACCCCAGTCCACCGTACCGTACGGGTAAAGACGCTTGTATCCATGATTGATCAGAAAGCTTTAGGTTCAGAATCTGCTCTAGGTTAGTCCGGATCATGGTATCTATAGGTAGCAGTAAATTTTGATGTTTCCAAAGCGGGCAGCAACGAAGCACGTATACTAATTTTGGAATGAAAAGGCAGAATTTTAGAATAATTAAGGCTGAATGAGGGCTAATTTCTAGAAGGCGATCGGCGTGATTTTGAAATTTTGATACAGTCTTATTGATGAAAGATGGAAAATAATTTTCAAAAATTGGAGTGCCTAGGAGGCTAAGGGAATCTTTTGTGACAGTGGCAATGTTAGGTGTTATAGAATTGAATTTTGCAGTTACGTCCGAGTGTATTACAGATGGATCGTGAATATATAATTCACATTTATTACTGTTCATTTCTAACCCTATGGACTCAAATTTAGACTTAAGAAGAGAGAGATCAGAAAGCACTGATTCCAAGCTGCCTCCTAAAGTCCCGTCGTCTAGATACCACACGTTGAAATCTGAGGATAAATTTTGAATAATGGGGTTGATTGCTAAACAAAAAATTGCCGGACCTAAGGGATCTCCCTGCTGGCATCCAACTTCTGAAGAAATTTCATGGCTACGATACATTAATTTGGAAGGATCAGCATAACAATGAAGGAGGTAATTATAAAGCTCTGGGATGTTATTCCTGATTTCCGTCAGCAGCGTCTCTCTATTTACAGAGTTGAAAGCGTTTTTGATATCAATTTTTAATAAAACTTGGCACTGGCTGTTCTTGAGGAAAGTACGAAGTGCGTGGACAGCGGCCTCGCATCCGCCTTTAGTACCACAACCTAACTGGACTGGTTCAAACCTGCGCTGCAATTTGGAAATTATGTGTCTACCAGAAATTTTGGATGCGAGACGCCTAATCGTTGAACCAACTGCGATCGGCCTCACGCCACCGTCTTTTTTAGTTAAGGCAATTAGATTGGCTCCGTAAAGTATGGGCACAATGTCGGCATGTACACGACCACTTAACATAAGATTTATTATACTAGTTAAGGATCCTATGAGTTTTCTGCCGGCATCACCAACACAGTGCGCTGTGAGATCTTTAAGATGTTGAGGTGAGATCCCATCAAGACCTGCTGCTGAGCCTGTTTTGAAGCTAAAAATTGCCTCGACTATGTCCTTGTCTTCGACTTGAAGACATTCTTCGATCGCAGTTGGTGGGTCCAAGAAAAATGGAGCGCTGGGGGCAGTGGGGTGCTTAGAACGCAACGCTGCGAGAGTCTCGGGTGTATCCGGCGATAATATGTCACTAGAAAATAAAATACGAGCAGCGCCTTTCAAATCTCCTTCCGCAATCTTGTTTTCTACTGTTTTTCCTAGGTTAAAATCAGAGGGCTTTTGGCCTAATTTATCTGTAGTCTCTAGCGGTAATTCCAGGGGCTTAAAACAATTATTTTTAATTTTTTGTGTTAACGAAAGCTGTCTGTCCTCAGACGTGACATGTAGCGTGTTGTAAACAAAAGTAAGAAGATTGCTCCATGTATCCAAGTTATTTACTGTTACACATTGGTCTATCAACTGAGACAGGCGATTGGCAACGCATATCCTTGCACCGCGAGGAATTCTTTTAATAACTGGAAAGTTATTTTTGAGGTAGCTGAGGTGGAGGTATAGATGGCTTGGGTGCGTTGAGTTGGCATTACAGAGCGATGGAATTGAGCTTGAGTTTGGTGCTGCAATTTGTGATAGGCAATTCCTATGTTTTTTTGTTAGGTGGATATTGAGACCGCGAGAGCTTAGAAAAACTTTGTTACATAAGTGGCACTGGAAATTGGTCGAAGCAGCTGGTTGACTTAAAGAAGACATACGTACTTAAATATAAAACAAATATACAATTATATTAATATAAAACTAAACTAAAACTTACATAAATTTAAAAGTATATGCTAAAACTTAGAGTACCGAGTCCCTCTTTAGACTTAGATTTTTAGTTTTATTATTATTATTCCTTATTATTTAGTTGTTCAAGATAAGATAAGATGGGTTGTTACCCATAAGTAGACTTTAAAAAGAAGTCATGAAAATGATTAAGACATTGAATTTAATACTAAAGTGCACTCACTCCTTTACAAGCTAATCCCGCTTACTATGTAAATATCTCCCTGTATAGTAAATGAAGCAAAATTTGCATTATAAATCTATTAAACTAATGCCTTCATGTACTAGATTACACCGTTTCACCCAGCAACTACACGATAGTAATGCGCTTGAGCATTGATAAATTACACGGGTTACTTGAATCTTAAACGTCGCCATTAACTTCAAATTGCTATCCTTTTTACATTGGAGATAGGGTACTGATGGGGATACTGGTTCAAAGCGCGCAATTTAATGCTCAAAGTTATTGCCATTCCAATTTTCTTGTTTTACGAATAAACTTGGTGTGATTTTCTCCAGCTAGTTAGATTTTTCTTTCCTTTTTTATACAACTTTAAATTAGTATTCAAGAAGTGATATTTTTTCATGATTGAAGTTAGAAAATTAAGAAAATATAACGTTTTTGTAGTAAAACCAATGACTTTGAACCAATGAATTCGCAGGGGTTTTGGTTTTATTCATCGATATTTTATGAAACGACAAAAAAGTCTAGCAAGACATAATATTATATATATGTTATTAATCAATGAAAATTGTATCAAAAGGTGTCATTGCGTTAAATGAGGTAGACTAGTATTTTAATATAGTGGTAAAAAAAAATACAAAATCAAGTTTTCTACCTCATAAACGGAACTACCTCATTTGTTGCAAGGCAAATGTACCTACTCCATGGGCTATATGTTTATATGTAAAGTAATAAACTAATAAAAGACGATGGCTTACCCTGGGAATTAGCGTTGGCTATTGCGAGAGCGAGGAATAAGAGCCTCGACTTCCAGCATCGGCCTCGCTTCGCCCCCGTCCTTCTGCGGGCTACGGCACTCGCCATTTTCTCTCCTTCCGTTCCCCGCTGCTAGGACATCTGAAAATATTGAGGAAAATTAGTATAAAACAAAAGCAATTAGGTTAAACTCTTAAATTACTTATTTTCCCTAATCCCTATGTACGTGATTGCCATTGCCCTATAAAATGAAGACCGCCTGAAATATGTACAGGATGTTTGGTAACCAGATGCAAAGCCGAAAGTAGGTGATAGTTTAGGCCATCTAGAACATTCTTAGCTATACATTACATGTTCATATATTTTTGGTCGAAATACAGATAAAAAAATTAATACCCGACATAAAATAAATAATAAGTAGGTACCTAGTTAAAAATCGAATCAAATTACTAAGTAGGCAACATTAACATATGTCTAGGGGAAAAGGCTTTAAACAAATAATGAATAAAATTAATGTTTGGAGCTTGCTGCATAAATAATGAATTGTTAAACAGAAGCCGATAATGTATCACATAGTTGTTATGTTTATTATGACTGCTAATTAGATTGTCGGCCCGCTTTTACGGCGCCATAACTTTTATATCGTCCATGTGTTCAACATATTATAATGGGAAAAGTATACACTTGTTTGTCAATACCGACATTTTACAGCTGATTATGTAGTTTTATTAAATTTTACACCTTCTAGCCTAATATCTCATTACTTAATTCATTATCTACTCATACATTCCGGCCAAGATAAACCTGCAAAGATTTTAATAGCCCCGCCTATGCAAGGGTTAAGTAAACGTCATAATTTCATCAAAGTTTAACGTTTAAAATAACATCTGCACTGTCAAGGCTGGGAAAATCGTTGCAAAACTTATTTTGGATTACCTATATATTTGTGAAACAAATTGTGGCAGACAGGCAGGTACGAATACCTACAGACTTTGTTATTTAATACTTAATCGGATTTTGTTCTTTCGTATAGTACCTACCTATTTCAGACTCGTTAAGTTGTGAGGAAAAATAGAGTCTTTATAAAAGCAGCACTGTCGCATAACTTACGTAGCCCAGGGGTGCTCACGTAGCATCGGAATTTAAAAAAGCTCTTTTGATTTCATAATTTAATTTTCATTTCTCATAATAAATATTAAAAACGAACTGTTTCTACGAGCGAAGAACACTGACACTACGAGCAATATCTGATCAATAGTAAATATTTAAATTCCCAATGCAGCTCCCGTCCATGTTAATACGACCACGGCGTGCTTTCGAAACAGTTTTCAGCGATTTTCGCGCGCCCGATGGAATGCAATCTGCCTTTATGGCGCACGAGCAAATTTACAACTGTTATAAAATTAAACTTAATATCATTTGCGACACGGTACATATATTATTTGGCTATTAGCCTCTATAGAGTAGTTGGGAACGAAACTCCAAAATGAAGGTTTAAGCGGAGAACACACATCGCAGCCGCATATTTTATAGTGTGCCCTGTGAAGAATAATTAATACCAACGATACCAAGTAGGTAATTAAACGATTCGCACAAACTTATGTACCTAGGCACTTATCTACAGGTGGTGCTCTAACAAGTGTCACTTCCTATTAAGTTCGGGCACTTAGGGCACTTACTGCACAGACAGAGTCATAAAAAACTCAAAACGCCAAAATTCAAAGCAGCTCCTAAAAGCTTTCCCCGTTGATTATGCACAGAAAATGCAAGCGCCACTTTTCACCGTAAAGGGTGCAATTCCCGTCTCGTAGTTTATAAAGTAATTTTCGCCATTCCGGATAGCGCGTGGAAAATATAGTGGATATTTATTGGTCATAAACATCTGCGCTATGGGTTAGGTCTCGTTCGTGCGGGCGAAACTTTTTCTACAAATCACTAGGGAGCAGACGAAGGAGGAAGGAGTTTCGATAAAAAAAGCTTTAGCGCCGGCCCGCGGACGCTGCGAGTAAGTCTGTTAGGAGTTCCCTTTTGTGAAGTTTGTGAGGAATATGCGTCGTGCCTAATAATTATTGTCCGGAAGTATGATTGGATTGGTTATTTCCGTCTAAGCGAGTTCCAAAAGGGATAGAATTCAATTGCATATTTTTGTTTTAGTTGATTATTGCTTTTTAATGGCAATACTCAATAGTTTATGAATTTCTGCTAGCTCTCGGCTAGTATGTAGATTAAAATTAAAGTAGGAAGCGACATAGGCACCTATACAAAAAAAATATATAACAGGTGATTGGGAAGATTTATCATGTAAATATCTTTCATTGGAAAATTTACGCACGTGGTGATCAAACAAAAATGATTAGCGTTAAAGTAATTTAATGTCTTTGAAGTAGATAAAACAAAATATACTTTTACAAAAACAAACGATAAAAAATATATATTGGCCCGTTAATGTCACCTAGTTTTCGGCTCCTCTTTATTGTAAGATCGGGTGATGAGATGTAGATGGTAGCGCTGAATAAACATCGTTATGTATTCGTATGTAAGGGAACTCTTTGGGTATTTATGAGGCTATTGATATATATAAGTACTGTATTGTATAATAGACTCCACCACGCCACGCCACGTCTGTGCCTTTGGCTAGTCTGTGGCCAAGAGTAAGCCCATTTAATGATTTAAAAAAAAACTCATATTTTTGCAGAAAACATGAAAGGGTAAGTTGTAACTTAGGTAGGTACCTACCTACTAATAAGTAGATGTGTGATTTTTCTTTACTAGAAATACAATGTTAAAACAAAATAATGCTATTTAATTTGAGTTAGGTAGTAGGTAGGTACTTTAATTTATATAAGGAGACATTTTAAGTTAACACCCAGATACAGTTTTAAACAATATTGGTACCTACTTAACGCTATTTTAATACGTACTTACTTTTAATTAAAGTAAAAATTATATACGCATGCACCAGAAAGGTATATGTATAAAATATAACGACAAAAAAGTTTAACTGTATTTTCTGAGTTACCTACTTATTTTATAACTTTTAAAAATGACGATGTTTACATGCCACCCTGTATAGTCAATAAGTTTTTTTTTAATATTTCCGACTGCAACCTTAATAATTTCTTAAATCTGTAATTTAAAAATCTACTTCCTTAGATTATAAAAAAATAATCAACCATGCACTACTACCACCTAATAAAATTTATAAAATCATATCAAAGTTAATTAACTTGTAAAAATAGTTACCGTTCTAAATATTGTGCAAGCCGTAGTTATTCCTGATATCTTGGCTATTTTCGGTTCCTCTCATGTCATGTATCTTGCTCCCGGCATTCGTTATCTTCATGTGTTTCAATCTTCCAATTTACACAAACACACTACGACACTTATCCTCGTTTATAAAAATACTAAAACTAAACGCATAATATTTTGAGACAATACACAATATTATTTCTAAAGTTCCTTTAGTATTGGCTACAAATTGTTTTCTAATAAGAAATACACACGCTCGCACGTAAATTCGCGCGCTTTTACACGATTCATAAGCACCTTCCACACACGACCGTACTCGCGCCAAATTGACGCGTAACTAAATGGACCGGCATAAATTCATTCAACTCCAAACTCCCATGCTTCCTTGTTACACTCCCAGCTTTCCCTATATCTGTCTCTGTCCCTCGCTTCCGCCTGATGAACTCTATTGAGCTCGTTAGTCATTAATTAATTCTGCATAAGAAAATTACTTTTAATTTAAACGGTGCCGCAGATGGTACTGATTGGGAACATGAGCCATAACTTCGGTCCTGGGAGGCTAATAACGAACTTTGCAAGTCTAGGACAACTTTATGAGCCAGATTTAAGCCTATTTTATATCGCTGGGATAGGATTTGCTTCAAGCTCTTTTAACAATTTATTATGTACTAGCTTTTGCCCGCGGCTTCGCTTGCGTTAGAAAGAGACAAAAAGTAGCCTATGTCACTGTCCATCCCTTCAACTATCACCACTTCAAAAATCACGTCAATTCGTCGCTCCGTTTTGCCGTGAAAGACGGACAAACAAACAGACATACACACTTTCCCATTTACTAAATACTAATAAATAAGTACGTAATATTATAGGTTTTTATAACTTGTATTGTATTAAATACTTAGTAGGTATTAATGATTAGATATAGATTTTGATATAGATATAGATTAATTATGGTTAGTTTTAAGATATAGTTTAATTTAGATTAGTTTTTAATTTAATTTAAATTTATTTATTAATGTGTTATATTTTTGCAATGTTTATAAAATAATATAATTGATATTTCATGGATACAGTAATATCTCTAATTATTAATAAATCTAGTTCTGCGTGAGATATAGATAATAATAAAATTACCAATACTGTACCGAAGCTAAGGTAAAACTAAAATTGTGAAGTATTATTAAAATTAGGGTAGGACTATGTTTATCCTATTTATAGTTGTTTATATTCCTATTAATTTATATAATGAATGTTCTGTAATATTGACATGTAAAAGTGCCCCTGTGACCTATTTGCTGAATAAATGATTTTGTATTTTTATATTTATATATGTAGGTACACATGTTTTCAATAACAATTTCCTGAAACGAATTAATTATTTTTCTGTTTATTTTTAACTTTATTGTACATAAAAATCACACAACAGCATAAGCATTATCTATCAGGCAACCATAGGTCATTACCAAAAATCATCAAGATGGATGCAATGACAACTAAACAATACAAACGTAAATTAATCTATGGGCAAAAATAAGGAAGTTCTCCAAAAAATTATCACGTCTTTTCTAGCCACCCTGTATATCCGAAATTGGACCGAAATCATTCAATCAATCAATGTCAATTAACTTTTTAAATTCATTAGAGACCGTCACAAGTTTGCCATGCAAAATAATTGAATATCCTGATCCTGACAAAAGTCTAGAGTACCCTAAAATCCTGATTCACTTTTTTTTAAGAATTTTATGATATTAGATCGCAAACGAGCAGACGAATCGCCTGATCGCGCTTAGATTGTCGTCGCTCATAATCAGGGCAAGGAGCTAGTAATCACTAATCTGTAATTTCTCTAAAATATCTGGTCCTTGTCCTTGGACAAACTATTATTCGCCAAGTAGGTATACCTATCGCTACTTATAAACTTATCAAATGTCATTCTTTAGCAAATATTATAAAAACAAATGTTTCAATTTTAATATATCCGTTAGTCACTTTATAACTAACTTACCAACCGTATAAAATATACAAGTACCTATACTATACCTACATTTACATAAGAAACTACAGGTAGAATTGTTTCCAAATCCGTATATCTTCGAAGTCTCCAAGTACAACACGGCAGAGTTATTTACGTTCAGCGTTTGAACTTACATTCGCATTAGTTTTGTTCTCGATCCGTACGTCTTCATTACTTCTTACATTTCGAATGAAGACAAACGCGTCCACCTAATCCTTGTATCTTTAGATATATCGGAACAGACAGAATGCTCAGATATATCTGAACATGAGCTTTAAAGCCTTGGTGATAGAGGTTTGTTCAGATATTTGAGAAGAACTTGTCTGCTCCGATAAATCTGGTGGTGATTACTTATATGAGAAATCCCCCATTTTGTTTTATTACGCTGAAGTCTTTTTAAATAAAGTCGGTTCTACCATCGCTACCTATATTACAATATGTATTATAGACTTTGTTTAGGCCGAATTCACTGATATTGTTATATAGGGTCTAAACTTAAATTACAATTGATTTAAGATCCCAGAGCCGCCAGACCTTCCTCATTCTCTAAACTTCAGTGGGGTCCCCATATTGTTAACCTCTCGAATAGACTTAGTTCTGCAGCTTTTGCAGTGAGCAAGATCCGTCAGTTAACAGACGTGAAAACAGCTCGATTAGTTTATTTTAGTTACTTTCACAGCATTATGTCATATGGTATTTTACTTTGGGGCAGTGCTTCAGAGATAAATACCATATTTATTCTGCAGAAGAGGGCTATTCGAGCAATATATAAAATGAACCATAGAGACTCACTTAGAGATAAGTTTAAGGACATTAATATAATGACAGTGCATTGTCAATATATTTATGAGAATATTATGTATGTACATAAAAACATTTGTAATTTTAAGAAAAACTGTGATGTACATAGTATAAATACTAGAAATAAACATAAACTCGCGGTGCCCTTCACACGGCTCTGTAAAATTAAAAAATCATTCATGGGTAATTGTGTTCGATTTTATAATAAACTTCCGAATCATATTACTGACTTGTCAATTAATAAATTTAAGAATCATGTAAAGCGTGTACTCATTTCCAAAGCTTATTATACAACACAAGACTACATGAATGATAAAACAACGTGGGATTAATTGTTATTCGAAATGGTTTCTTATTTTTACGTTTTATTATTATTCCTCTTTATTTCTTTCAAATCTTAGGCTAGGTTATTTATAATACGAATATAAAAGTAAAATACAAAACCACTTACAAAACAATAAAAAAATATAAACATATTATAAAAAACCTAACCTAGGGTGCCGCCAGCAGCGGGGCAGGGCCCAAGCTGCCGGTGGTTAGGGCTGCAGAGAGAGGAACCGTCGGACTATCCGCGCTGTGTCCAAAATCACCGCCTTCTGCATCTGACCCTTGATCCAACCACCGAGCGAGAGTCTCTTAAGATGTTGGTCGAGACTCTTCGCTATGAGACCGTTCGCTGAAACGACTATCGGGACAATGATCGTTGAATCAACATCCCACATGGTGGTTATCTCGTGAGCCAAGTCTAGGTACTTACTGGACTTGTCCTTCTCGGCTTTCACGAGATTCTCATTATTATTATTATTATTATTGTTGATGAAATTAATATTGTATTTTTTTGGACATTGGATTTTTCCTAGAAATATTCTAGACATGTATTTTTATATATACATATACCTAATTATATATTTTTTGTTTAACGATTATTTTTATATGAAATTGTATATTATAGACTCAATATTATTATGAACAATAATTTACAACAATAAATTGCTCTGATAATTAGGTTAGATTATCATAATATATATGTAATGAACTATTCATAAGAGCTTGTAACTAGGCCTACATGAATAAAGATATTTTGAATTTGAATTTGAATTTCATTTTCTCAAGGATGAAACTTTGGGACAATGTAGAGTTCGTATCGACGTTTAACGTCTGCATATTACCTAGTTCGGCCCGTCGGCCATTGTCCCCAAAGTTTCATCCTTGAGAAAATGAGGAAGGTCTGGCGGCTCTGGGCTCTTAGTCCAAATGTTGTTAATTAACGTTTTAGGTAATTACTGTAATTAGTTACTTATATTCCAAGCAGCAATTTCCTTCATTTAGGCCCTGGAAATTTCGCTTGACAAAGCAGATTTTGACGCCTGTGCCATCCACTAGAAAACAGTCATAAATCATAAAATAGACCTAATTAATTAGCAGGTGAACGATCAACACAATCAACGAGAGTTTTTATCTATGTAGGTTCTAGTTCTAGATACCGTTCGGATTCAAAACTACACCAACACAAACAGCACAAATTACCCCTTGCTTTGATATGTAATTCGGGCAGCCAATTCCAAGTCAACAGTAAATGTCGCAGTGCAATACTGCTAAGTATCTAATTCAAGCGTATCCAAATTTAAAAAATTTCATGTGGGTCGCGTGGACGACGGACGCGTGATAGCGATGCGATGCGATGAAATCAAACCTTCGATTTCTATGTTAGTGCCTTAAGTGGGTGACGTATCGATGATTAGGCGATGCCATGTGACGCGACAGCGACTCGCGCGACCGTTATCCTCGCAAGCCACAGCCTTAGGGCCAGTTGCATCAACCACATTTGACAGACACATCATCGTCACGCAGCAGACGTCTATGGAACTTCCCATAGAATAAAATTTAACGAACGCTATAACGGAGATAGACGGTTTAGTGCAACCAGCCCTTAATCTTATGATCTCACAGAAGTTTCCAACTTACTGCTTATAAAATATTCTATACGGAAGTTTTGACATCATCTCGGTAATTTCAGTATCCATAAGGGGCACATTCAGATGCAGGTATCTTGGTAGCTGGAGCGGAACTGCCTCGTTTCCTGAAACTAAACTGTTTTGTGAAAAATACGGACTAAAAAGTTAGTCCATAACATCACTCCGGAGCTAGCGTTATCTTTTGCATGGTAGGATACACGCTGCTTTTATAGTCAGGTGCAATACAGGGCGTCCACTAGACCTCCTATTTTAAATTAAAATAATTTTGCATGGAAGTTGAGTGTTTTAATTTTGTAATTTGTGTGGGAAATACAAAAAGATGACATCATAAATTAACTTCTCTCCTTTTTCGGTTCTACGCGTGAAATAGACTCAAATGGCCTAAAGATCAATCGTAGAGATTTACAAACTCATTTGCAACATTTTACTAGGTTTCGGGATATATACCGCTTGGAATATATTAAATTAAATTAAATTTACCTATTAAATGCAATACCTACACTCCTTTTTTGGCAGTCGTTTAAATAATTTGTAGGTACTATCAGCTGCAAAAGTGAATGAAGAAATTATGAATAAATTCATTGATAAATTCGCCATGCACTTTTGCAGCTGACAGTACATTACGTACACTTACCCACACCACCACCACTTACAGCGGCACAGTCAATATACGTACGTACTTAACCCTTCCCTCATACTTGCATTTACATAGATAGAGTTTTGTAAGGTACAGCGGGACAATTTAGACTGAGGGGCAAATGCAACTGATCCATTTTTTCCATGTCTTACAATGTTTGCATTATTGAGTGTCCACTGGTTATACAGGGCACGCGTGTTCATGTGAAACTCAATAGTGTAATATTGGAAAAAATTGATCAGTGACATTCCCCTCCAAGTAGGGATTTGCCCACTGTACCTTACATATGAAAAGCGACATTCTAAAAACAAGCTCGTCTTTACTATCTCGTTGGGAAAAATTTAAAACAGACAGTGTCGTACATAATACAAGCTTGTTAGGCAGTTCACTACCTGCCGCTCAAGTGGGGGCCCGGTCAAGTGCCCGTGGCGCCGGCACTGTCCTATCGTGCACTTGTGACTTAGTGTAGCAGTTGTGCACCTTATTGTATGGCAGTAAGTTGAAGTATAGGGGGTTATTGCACTTTGTTACATTTTTAACGGTTAGATTAAAGCAAAATTAATGCGATTGCGGGTACCTAACCAACGAAAAAATCACTTACGGTTTGTGAGCGTAATCGTAGCGAGCTCTCCCTATCGCTCTCAGACCTATAGTGGCGCGACAAAGCCAGACTCTGTTTTAATCGCCATATTGTAGCGTTAACGGTTGTCACTTCGGCTAGGCCAGCAGATGCATCAATCCTAATTGACGAGTATAGGCTCTTGTCCACATTTTGTAGAGCCGACATTGTGTCTGAAATTTACACTGTAAATGAAAGGCGTTTCTGTTTCTGTAACCCTAAATCCTAATACATCTGTATCGACTTCATTCAGCAGTGAACTATGGAATAAATATAAGCTGTCATGGGGCTCATCAATCGATGCATCAAGTATAGTTCGTATTCTGCAAACGTTTAAAGGGTGACAGACTTAGTGCGATATTACGTAAAACGGAAACATCATTTATTGATTTTATCGCATCCGATGGGCTCCCGATTATTCCATGAATTTATCTATCACGAGATTTAAGACTAACATTAAACCTAACGCCCCTATTTGTCAGCCAGGGAAGCCCTGAACCGATATGATATATTCGATTGGCAAGGCGGCGTGAGTGACATTAAATTTATTCATGGAACAGAATCCCGCCTTGATGCGGACCACGGCCGTGTACCGAGCTTCACGGCTGTAATGGAATTTATTACGATTCTAGCGTGGCAGGATACGTAAAGATGGGTTAATAATGGTCCGTATTCGTATAAAGACATTTGCTCTGGGATAAGACATACATTTCTGTAAAATATATGGACTTGTTACGTATGACGCGTATAATAAAAAGCTCTAAATCGAGGAATGAGCGGTCAAAGTATTTAAGTTTCAAGTTCAAGTTCAAAGTGTTTATTTGTAAAACATAGGTGCAGTATACAGTGGTGTATAAAATTATAAACATGGTATCACTAATGCTTTGCCTTTGGGCGTACAAAAACATGTCCTTAAAATAATTCTTATAATAACTTAAGAGGGGGTCGTACGAAATCCTCGAAAAGTGCATTCGGCGTTTAACAAATGCTGCTCACATTTCTAAATTAAATGAAATAAAATAAATGTAGTTATTATCTTAAAGAGTGTGTCTACAACTTTTGACTATTCACAATCTCCAATTATTAACGGTGTAATAACTAAACCCACACAAAGTTGACCTAAAATGAGAAAAACGTATGTCGCCGTTTAGTAAACTTTGTTAAAAAAATTCAATACTTTAGTTATAACATTAAGTGATTCTAAAAGCCAGATAAATGGACTACAGGTTTTGAGGTTTTTTATATTTTTCCTCTCAAAGGCAACAAAGAAATTTTACCTTAAATTTAAACTATCGTAAAATTTCCATACATTCGCCATTGCTGTCAGAATTCTCCTTTCGATTAGACGCCCTGAGCGGCTCATCGGAGGCAGACGTGTCGCCGGTCGCTCCGCGTTGACGTTTAAATTTGACAAATATTTTGACAGAAAATAGTGTACGTACACGAAAAACCATACCAGTGTAAAACTGTGCTCAAAATAAATAGGGTAAATCAATAATGTCAGGTGGAGATCCAATCTCATTTAGAGTTTAAAGGTGCATGGCTTGTGCATAAAAAATAAATAAAAATATATCACATTATTAAAGAAAATAACGAACACAACCGAATGAGTATAAATGATTTCATTCTAGTTCGGTTAAATTGAAAAAAGTTTCATGTTTTCTTTTACTCATCGGAATACATTTTCATTACGCTGGTATTAACAGTACGTCATTTTAAAAATATATATGACAGCACCTACGTCAAATTTTGTCAACCAAACTTCACAGGTTGTATGTAAACAATTACAATTTAATTTATTCATACATATATTCAGATACTTATTAATTGATTCTTACTTAGAATAGAAAAAAGGGGAATGCGAGCGGGTATAGGTTTAGGGCGAAAGTTCAAATTTAATTGTATATATATAAAAATGTCTCAATTTCATTAAAGATTTACTCTGTGCATACCACGAACACGTAACCGTAAGTTGAAAACAATAATAATTATAAAGTAAGTACCTAAATATATTGTTGTTTAGAAAGTTAACGCTCGTTTTGAATGGCACTTCTCCACTCAACTAGACTAGACCAAATATTCATGGAACAGTCACCAGCATATATGACTATAAACGGCCGTGCAAAAATATCTAATTTTCTATAGGGGACCATAAGTATATGACGACATATTCCCGGCAAAAATTTGTGATGCTCCGTGACCGGCAAAAACATCATCTCTCTTTCTAGCGTCTCGCGAGCGTAGCGTCGGGCCAACTCTATGGAAAAAGACGCCGCGTCGGCGCGGCTTAGCCATACAGTTGGCCCGACGCTACGATTGCTAGACGGCAGATGTGGGGAGTGTCCTTATCCGCAGAAATATCTGATCGGGTAGCATAAAATATTTGATTCCTTATAAATAAAAATCTAAATTACACTCTCACTCGCATAAATATCTATCCATTGTTAAAGAAAATATATATCTTATGGGCTAGAAATCATTAATATGTAATTAAAGTGCAATAACAAACCCTACCTTAGTTGCCTTAGAGCGGTAAATTGTATGAGGTGATTTGACATCTCACGAAACACGTGAAGTATTGTCAGTGCATATGTCTGTCTCATCTGTTGTTAAACTATGACAAGTAAACTTATTACAAATCTGATATCAGAAGCCTTTTTACAAGCTTTTATTCAACTTGCCTTTGTTAGTATATCTTAGTTTGGGCCAAAACGTAGAAGCTAAATTTGACCCACTTTCCGATTTCCGATTGAGCTGAAATTTTGCACACTTATGTAAATCACGTGACAATGCAATATTCTGGTATCATGGAGGTGATCTGATGATGGAGCAGAAAGGTGGTCAGAGGAACTCTGTTATGAAACGTCGTATCCCCATTGAGTAAGGGGTATTTAGAAACATCTCGGAGAGCAATAGATGATTTTTGAAAGAAAGGTACAGTCGGCTAAGGTAAAGCCTGTGCCAAAAATGATTTTTTTGCAAAAAAACTTATTATAAATTGGGAGGTGAATTTTTATATTATCTCTACATATCATTAAGAAGAAAAACCGGCCAAGAGCGCATCGGACCACGGTCAGTGTAGGGTTCCGTTCCGTAGTTTCCGACATTTTACATATTGACAATTTAATAAATACCGTAATTTGGAGTGAATAGGGTTCCCGGGGTATATAATGCTATTATATTTAAATAATATATTTACAGACATGAAAATGTCTGTCAAAGTAGGCATTCAAATTTATTGGATTTTTTACTCATTTTAACTTCATTTTTGTGTGAAATTTTGCTAAGAATTTGTTCATTATCCTTTTGAATGTAGTGTATACCTACACTTCTAAAGTTTATGTTTAACAGAAAATCATAAGACATATTTTCATTTTTATAATGGTTTTCATGAAGAAAGCGATGCAACTGTGTTGGGGAACTTTTACGGGATGAACAAATATCCGCGGCCTGAGGGGTGAATAGGATCAATAATGGGGGGACACGGGTCGCAAAAGGGGTGAATAGGTTTACGAAGGGGGTGATTAGGGTCGGAAGAGGGGTGAATTGGGATGTGTAGTCAATGGTTGTCAAATTGTATAAAAGATATATAACTTACCTAAAGTGATGTTTTTATGAATGACCTCTCTGTATATGGACGCAATTTATACGTCAATGTATTGCTTCGTAGTTAGACTAGATACAATAAATTAACATTTAGAAATGTTAATCACACTTCTGTCAACCACAAGTCAACGTTTCTACTTAAGTCCACAAAAATCACCCATGGTTGCTATAATATAAACGGATTACTTTAAAATAAAAATCATAAGTATGAAACTATACTATTGTTTTAAATCATAAGTATTAAAATAGATATCATACACGAAAGAAAAAAACGACAAGGCCCACTGGTGGCCGAGCCGGGAATCGAACCCGGGTCTTCAGCTTACGCAGCTAACGTCATTACCACTAGGCCACCCGCCCGCCGTGTGGTACCCGACGAAATTTCTCTAGTGTATGTTATCTCTGATAGGCACATTTTGACCACCTCGTATATGAATCTTTAAGGCCCTTTTGCACCAACCACTTAACTCAGGGTTAGTGGGCTGTCAACTGTCAAATTCCATGTAAAATGGTGGGTTAACCCTCAGGTTAACCCTCCATATTCGTTGGTGCAAGTGGCACTTAGAGGATTAGGGTATAGCGAGAGAGATGGCGGGTTCGATTCCCGGCTCAGCCACCAGGAGGCCTTGTCGTTCTTACTTTCGTGCGTGATATCTATTTCAATGCATAAGTATGACAACGGTTATGACTTTATTTTCAAGTAAGTAATTTTTGCTGATAAACTTTTTTTTCGGCATTCAATTTTGTAAGGTATGCTCCCAGCCGAAGATCAGCGCTGAAGAAGAGGCACCAAAGAAAATGCGTCCGTTCCATTCCATACAAGATTTATTAGCAGAGAGCGAAAATATAACCTACCCACAATCAGTCGGCGCCTAATTACTAAAATACACACATTTGTCACAAATTTATTTCAAAAATACCTAAGTCATTATCAGTTTGCCGTTAATATTTGTGGGATATTAAATTGGACCAGGAGTGATATTTAAAAAAAACTATACATTTATAACCTTTTGAATTTTGGAATTTGGTTAAAAAATCCGGCCAAATGAGAATCTATTTTCGCACAATTGTAAAACTAAATTATCTTTACTAGTTACCTCCAAAATACTAAATGAAATGACATCTATTGCGACTTAAGTAGTTTGCATAAATTAGTAACCCAATTCACCTAGAGATGGCGCTGTACTTTGGGCTACTTAGTACATCGTTTTCTGAAGATTTTGGGTTCATGGGGTCGGAACGGGTATGAACTAACTTAATTTGTGGTGAATAGGGCCAAAACCGACTTTTGAACGTCGATAGCAGTTTTTTTATATGTGCCATTCTAATTTTTTACACAAAAAATCTTCCAGCGGTGTGAACTTCGGGTTGTCTTTGAAAATATGTCGTTTTATTTAGTAATTTTCGCTCACCCTAACGTTGGGGTGAATAGGGTCGGGAAGGGGGTGAATAGGGAAAAGTGCTAGGGTTGACTTTTTTGGATTACGAACAAAACCTGACCTGTCACGAGCATATTAAATTTATTTTATCAAAAAATAAGGAACTAATATGTTATGAGTAGTCGGTAATGTATTATTAAAATAAATTTATCGAAATCTAGACATATGATAACCCTAAAACAACCTTTATAGTTATAGGGTGCTCTGACGCAGTGAACAAGTAAGTATGGTCGTGGGCAGTGCGGATAACGTGTCAAAATATAAGCATAGTTTGTTGCTATTTTTCATGTTTAAATAACTTCTAAACTAACGTAGTGGGTATTCAAGTAAAAGGTTCACAGTGAATATTAGCTTGCCAGACATGTGTTTAGCTATACCATTGTATTGAGTGTTGTATCATAAAGTCAAACTAGGCATTTATTACTAATTATTTACTATGTGGGGTGTCTTTGATCACTTGCATGGGGTAACATTGACCATAATGACACATAGTTGATTATTGTCTGATTATGTCACGGTACTTGTTGAGACTGATAATTTGATCTCTTCTTGTGATAAATATTGAAACAATTGCAAATAAAGTTGGTTTTTCGAAGATGGTAATTTTTATTTTTAATCAAAGTAACCCCAAAATAGCGTTAAAGAATTGTAATATTTGACTCTGCGAACCGTTTTTTATCTTTTCTTGAGATAAAATACTTTTGTAAGGGATTACATTCGATTACCATTAAAAAAAATACATAGGGTATCAAAGTAATCCCAATGTCAGTTTAAGTTTGATAACATCGTTTTTTTTTGCGTACATTATTTTGTTACCTTTCTAGATTTTTAGCAGGAAAAGACTAAAAAAAGTTGATGGTCCCATTTTTTTCTTTCTTTGTTACGTTACATTGACCAATTATGGAATTTATACTTCGCTAACTTCTACATTTAATGGGTAAAAATACCCATTAAATGTAGAAGCTAGAGAAGTTTAAATTCCCAAATTGGTCAATGTAACCCCAGTTTACGGCAGACACCGTGAACCTTTTCTAATAATTCTCTTTTTATTTGAAAGAAAAATCGTTACGATACTAAAATATGCAATCTGAGATAAAAAAATGCTTTTCATATAGTTACAAACTTAGTTCAGAATTTTTTTCTGTAAAACTTTTATAAATTGTTCTACCTATCAAGTTCAAAATAATTTTCCTAGAAAGTCTTAATAAAGTTCTGCTTTTGAGATTTTTTCATATTTGAGAAAACAGCCCTTATTGCCTGAAATACGGCGACATTGATATTTGCTTTTTCGTATTTTGATGGTATTTTGACTGCACTGTTGTATTTTTTGCCATGCTAATTTGAACCTTATCTCTGAGCGATGTTTTTTAATTTTCAGTCACGTCACAGATGTTTATGACATAACATCTAGGTATTTAGCCATTTAAAAGAAACTACAAGTGGCTTTACAGACGTGGCGACTGCAACTGGTACAGGGCCTAAGCCATAATTTAAAATTATATTGTGGTTTTTATATGTATTTGCGTTTTATTTAATGGTAAGTATAAGTTTCAACATTTTCAACTCAAGAAACTGAAATTAAGAGAAGAGACTAGGAAATTGGGTAAGATCAAGAGTCTGGTGCAGATAGCGATGGCGGTATTGGATATGATAAGATATGCGTCGATATTCCCTGTCTTCCTTTGGGTCTCTGACTTGACTGCTGCTGGCTGTACTCTATTCATTAGGTTTTTATTTTATACACATGCTTTATTTTTGTATAAAAAAAATGATAAAAAAACCTAACGACCAAAAAGAATAAAGAAAATATCTGATAGTCTTTAATACAACCCGCATATACGTAATGCACAGCTCAGGCCTCTGAAGACCTGTAGGGCAATCATGGTCGCGCGATAAATGATAAAACATCGGGCCGTCCCTATCGCACTTACAAATAAAGCGATAGGGCTGATGTTTTATCATTTAGCACGCGACCATAATTGTTTGCCTGGAGGTATCGGCCTTCACACACGTCTTTGAAAAATGTTTGCGGGGATAGGCAGGCTGACGATTTTTAATCTAAGTATAGAAAAGTAACGCAAAATGAAGTGCAAAGTAATTTGAAATACACCTAGGTAAACAATCAACTGAGTAAGGAACGTTATCTACATATTTAGGTAAATTAAAGTCACATGAGACATGGACAGAGAAGGAAAGCTAGATGACGCGTATTTTTTCTCTGTCTTCTTGTATGCTACCTTTTTTACAGTTTTAATTTTTCAAAGGAGGTCAGTAGTTGACTACAAACTCAAAATAACACTCTTGAAAAAAATTAAGGGTCACTGACCTTTCACAGTAAATTGAGGTAGTGTGAGTGAAGGGTGTTTGTGTGTGTAATGGGGTAATTTGACAGATTCTGAAAATTCTCCCTGCTCTACCCCCTCTTAACTAAGTATTTGACATTTTATTGTCATTTAAAATAAGAACTATGTACTAAAATATCGCACTCAAACAGAATTTCCATATAAAATGTACCTGTTTTAATTGGTGGTTAGTGTTAAATTACGACTAGCCCTTAAAAAATATACCAGCTATGCAGTTTGCCATTGGGTTATGAAAAAAACTTTTCCAGAACTTGAGTGTAATTTTTTTGAAAACATAGGTGGGTAATTCTCCTTTAGGTATAGAGTATATCTATCCACCAAAGTTATATCATGTGACAACAAGCGAGAAAAAAATTCAACACCCAAAAATCATAAGCTGACCCACTTCACTGCAAATAAAATTGTGTCGTCAAAGGTCAAAAGGTCGCCAAATTGCAGTGGGTATAAAAAACAACTCCCGGTCTACAAACAACACAGACTCACAGTTTTATGGCGCCGTAGGTAGTCGTAACTTGGTGATTTGTATTTCATTAAATCACCCAAGCTGGGGTTGAATATTTTCAACGCCGCTTTGTAAGTGACAAAAAAGTTAATATATAAGTGTCTTCATTCTACTCACATTTAAAAAAAATTTTGATTTCAGTAGATTAACAAAACTGTGGGATGCTCTTACCTGAAGCTTTGAATTTTTGTATAAAATTGGCTATACATAATTATTCTTAAAAACCGATAAGAAATTTGTATTAGGTAATTTTTTATCGATAGGTTGCGCTAAGAGACATCCAGCTCTAACTTTCGTCTATAAGCCGAAAATGGAATACTTCTATTATATTAAAGAGTAGCCAAAAACTAGAACCATCCACAAAAGTGCAAGTTGCCACCGGAACAATAAGTTCATCAATATACACTGCCTGGACCGTAGGTATATTAAATCGGTATGCCAACGTAAAATTCCTTCATACGTTACAATTTCTCTCTGTCCACCCGCCGTAGTTATTTTTATGCAAAATATACTGCAAATAACGTCTATGGCGACATTGACGGATGGGCCGCGCCGTCTGAAATGGCGCGAGGCTCGCCCGTTGCCGCGCTCCATTTCCTATCTCACTCCATAAAGTTGCTGCCTTTTTTTTAATTTGTGAAACGCGCTGGCTGAAAACGAATCCATTAAGTTTTAATTTGCCGCATATAGCGGATCGGATTAATAGGTTTTCGGAAATCGAAATATTTGTTTACGTTGTTTTTCTGCTTCTACCTTACCCACCCTCCCTACCGAGTTCTACGGTGTTTCTTACAAAACTTCCAGTAATAGGCACTTCTTACTAGTAAAATTATTAAGGTGGTTAGTCATTACCACACTGTAAAGAAGGTATAACTTTAAGTATGACATCAATAATACCGCCTGCAACAGAGGGAACAAGAGTTATTTTAAACGTCAAACTTTTATGCAATAATTACAGCGTTTGAAACGCCTAACGGTATGTGTTTATGATACGCTGCAGAGTAAGCTTGCCAACCCTAGCTAGTTTTATGTAGCACGTAGGTAGTCATGAACGAGTATATCAATCTAAATTCAGAGCCACATAGATTAACACACAATACTTCAATGACGATTAATTTCAGACATATCTTCGGAAAACACATTTAATTTGTAAATAAAACATTTAAAAAATCATGGGGCGCTTCGCGCCTTTACTGATACCCAGAAGAGAATGGGAGAGGATTAAAAACCAGGCCAACCCAGAAACAGAACATAAAACGCCATGCCACGTAGACATCGAAGCTATGAACGCACAATCCCAAAAATGGACCAGCACCTGGCCAGATTCCTCACAAGGGAAAATCAATAAAGTAATAAAGAAGAACAAAAAAGCTCATTTGGAAGAAATGAAGGAACTCGAAGCTTTCTATAAGAAGGAGAAACGGGATAATGTTGCTGAAAACGTGAGAAAGGCTAGAAATATGATTTTTGATAGAACTGGTTATGGTAGGGAATTGTTGAGGTGAGTCCTGTGGTGCTAATATTTAAAATTTCAAATTGATTAATAGTAATTTACACATCAAATAAATATTACGAACTTTAGTTTAGAATGTAACTGAAAAACAAGTTTTATAACAGTGCTCTGGCAGAATCGAAAGCTTTGGAAGAAAGAGACATACAAATAAAATTTAATAAAGACATTCAAGAAAAGGAAAAGAAGATAGAAGAAGCTAAATTAAAAGTCGACAGTATTATGTACGCTGAATTTGAAAAAGGAGAGAACGATAGAGTTCTTAAGAAAAAGAAAGAAAGAGAAGACGCAGAATGCAATAAAATGATGTAAGATATCCTCAAAATTGTACACTTATGGACACCTCACAAAAAAGAGGTTCTGTGATAGGGCTCTTTTACAACATATTAAGTATTGTAAGTAGTGAGATTGAAAACGAGCTATCAAGACAGTCTTAAAATTACCCTCAGTTGTTTTTTGTCCAAACATCAATACTTAATTTATTTGATTTATTTTAAGATTTCTCGTAAATTGCAGTGCCGACAAGAAAATGGAAGACGCTCTTAGAGCTGCTGAAATGGAGAAAAAGAGTCGTCTAGAAGAGGAAGCATTGATAGAAAAGTTTCGACAGTTACAAATTGCAGAGGAGGTAAGTTACTCCATAAATTTGCAATAGGTTCGTTCATAATTTCTCCATGCACTTTTGCAGCTGATAGTACCTGTGATAAGATCAGATAGGGTAGGGTCACATGAACTAGAATGCTAGTTCATGTCACTCGAGGCAATAAGTATGAGGATTCCGTGTAAGTGTTACTCTTGACTCAGTGTTTTGCCTTAGTCCGTTGTTAGGTTAGTTCGCATTGTCTCTTTCGCTCCTGTACAATTAGAGCTAGTCAGTGCATTAAATGGCTTCAACGCGAGCGCATGTGTTTCATTTCTAACATCCGTGTAACCTAAAAGGTTTACCCCCTGAGGCACTGGTCCCACCGCGAGCTAGTAAGCTATGAGCTATCGGCTACAAAAACGAACAAAGATAATCACTTCCGTGCAAATAAAAGAGACACGGCGATGTTTATAGTTACTCGCCCAGCGGTGAGCTATTAAAATCGCCGTGTCTCTTTTATTTGCACGGGGGTGCTTATCTTTTGTTCGTTTTTATAGCCGATAGCTCATAGCTTGGGTACGTATCACAATGTCTAAAATTAAAAAACCTAACGTTAAATGACCTACGTTCAAAATACCTAAAACCAAAATACCTAATGATTTTAAATATCTAAGCAAGTTACACCTACGCAGAAATTATCGAAATTTAAAATACCTATTGGACTAAATACCTAATGTTTGAAATACCAAAAACTATGTAACCTAAATTTTATATACCAAAATTTGAAATACCCTGTGGTCAAAATACTTAAAATGATTAACCGGTCAAAATACCGAAGTAGTAGGGTAGGTTCCGCGAGCGTAAAGGAGGGTATATTGAAGTAATAATTTTAAGCATAGTATAGTTAGGTACGCATAATTTATCTAGGCATATTTTTGTTTGTTCGAATATATGTTGTGCATAAAGGTTTTTCGTCTAGTGGTTTTATGCAAAACATTGTTTAGTCGAAATTTATCACGCAGAATTTTTATCATAGCTAATACTACTATATTGATGTTGCAGTTCTAACCTAACCTAACCGACATTCCTGCATTCTTAACAAAATATTGTATTTCTTGAGGTCGTAGTTCTAACCTAACCTAACCGACTCTCCTGACTGCATTTAGTATGGGTGGTTATTCTGATTTTAAGAAATATTCTAAATACAATTTTGCAAATCAATGTTATTCATAAAAAACAATCGGCGTAAAAAGTATTATGCGAACTCATGTTCGTACAAAGTAATATTAGTATTATTTTATATTATGTCAAATAAGTTTTCTGCCTAATTAATATTCGTCGAAAATCGATTATGCGAAGTCTGTTATGCGAAAATCGTTTCGGACAATTAAAGGTATGCCAAATAGAGGGAACCCGATTGGTTTAAATCCTATATTAGAGTAGGTTTAGGTTAGGTTAGAACTCCGCCCTTACACAACAACGAACGGCTTTTAAAGTAGGTTTAGGTTAGGTTAGAACTGTGACCACGCGCAAAAACAGTTTACAGATTAGGTTTAGGTTAGGTTAGTACTGTGACCACACACAAAAACAAACAGTTTAAAGAGTAGGTTTAGGTTAGGTTAGAACTGCGACCCTACACATCAACGCACGATCTTTAAAATAGGTTTAGGTTAGGTTAAAAGAAGGTTACGTTAGTTGTGACCAAACATAAAAACAAATAATTTACAAATTGTAAAATTTTAGAAAAATTAACAATAGAAATACTTAGGTATACACAATTACACAATTAAAATAATATTACGCGTAATAAATTTTTATTTAATGTAAAACAAAATGAAATGAAAAAACACAAAACAAAATACCACGATATAAAGTATACTCGGAATAAGTTATCTACGAAGTAAAAGTCCACGGTTTAATTTGACTTGTATTGATCATTCTACGATATGAACTGTCGATGAAATGAAATTATTTGAAACGTTGTCTTTGAAATAATATTCGATTAATTGGCTGTCGACGATTCAAGGGTAAACCGGTTATTTAAGCCCCATTTATTAGACATTTTTGCTTTTCGGATTTAATAATTAGGTATTTCGATTTTAGGTATTTTGAACGTAGGTCATTTAACGTTCGTTTTTTTAATTTTAGGTATTTTGAACGTAGGTCATTTAACGTTAGTTTTTTTTATTTTAGACATTATAATATGCACCTTTTTAAACTTTAGGTATTTTGAATATCGGTCGAAACACCATTATGTATTTTGATTTTAGGTATTTTGAACGTAGGTCATTTAACGTTAGGTTTTTTAACTTTAGACATTGTGATACGTACCCCATAGCTTACTAGCTCGCGGTGGGACCAGTGCCTTATTCATAAACGTCCACTAAAGTTATCAAGCCGATAAAGTTCCTTTGTCCCTTTCTATCACAGCACCAACACGTCGGACAGGGACCAACGAACTTTATCGGCTTGATAACTTTAGTGTACGTTTATGAATAAGGGGGTTAGAATTTACTACGTCAACAGAGATATTCTACAACTTCTACAACAACATTGTTAGCTAAACTATATTTTCAGAAACACGATCCCTGCATCGATAAGGAAGCTGATAAAATATATGAAGAGCAAGACAAAGTCATCAAAGAGTGGAGAAAGAAAAGAGAGGCCCTCGATCAAGTGCTAGCTGACCTGTGGTGCAAGTACGAGGACAGAATCCGGCGGAAGGAGAAACAAATCTTCGATCAAGTATAGTACAATTTTAAAATTTAAATGTGTTAGTTTTCCATTTTAGAGATTGCAATCATCCATATGATTGTTTGACTAAAAACATTGTTTGCTGCAAGTTTTAGACTCTTTCTTGGCAGTTTTTGCACCGAAACCGCAATTTGGACAGAGACATGTTTCTTTACGTATGCCGAAACTACAAACAGTCGAATACTACAATACTTATAGAAGTTATCATATCACAGGATGATGATGACATGGAGCTTCTTATTTCGACAAGAACTTGACTCGAGGTACATTAGATCAACAATATTTTACAGATGCATAAAGAAAAACATGACACCGGCCACTTTAAGGAAAACTTTGAATTGGTTCAACGACTCCAACAAGAAGGAGAGAAAAAATACAACGATTTTATTGACAGAGGAGTACGGAGGTTAGAGAAAAGGTATGTATTTTATGTCCATACTCAATAACTTTTTAACTTGACCCTACCCATAATTAGGGTTCCGTACCAAAAAGGTACAACAGGAACCCTTATGGTGCGACTCTGTCCGTCTGTCTGTCCGTCTGTCACATTCCTAAATATCTCGAGAACTACTAATGCTATCAACTTGAAATTTGGAATAGTTGTGAACATTATAAACCTCTACAAATAGAAAGTATAATTTTTTTAAATATATTAATTTTAATTATAGAAAATGGCCAAAATGAAAGGGGGGCAAACTGTAAATTTCAAGTTACTAGGTCAAGTGGGGTATCGTTGGAAAGAGCTCAAATTGAACGTAAATAAACTATTTTTTATAATTTTTTTGTTGTGGAAAAAAAAGAATTTTGAAGGAAAATGTAAAAAAAATACCGTTCCCCCCCCCCCCCTTATCTCCGAAGTTTACCAACGAAAAATTATGAAAATTTTAGTAAACATTGTTTTTATGCTATATATTACAGGAAAAATATAATCGTGTTTGTATTTTTGAATACTTTTTTTTTAATTCACAAAAAACTTTTCAGATTTTTACTTTCAATTTACCCATCCTTGCGGATGTATATCGTACTTCAAATTAAAACGAGATGTTACGTAAACCATCTTCTGTCCAATAAAGTAAAAACTGTTTAAATTGGTTAACATTATAAAGAGTTATCCCTGAAAAACCAGGTCGAGCAAATTAGTTAGCAAATTGACCGGGAGATGGCGCTATACACTATAATACTCATTAGTGCCTATACTTTTGTCTTCTAGTTAAGTCATTAGAGTTATATGAAAATATGAGATTATTTTTACTAGGTAGTTTGAAAGAAAGTTTGTACACGGAACCCTCGGTGGGCGAGTCCGACTCGCACTTGGCCGGTTTTTTTTTTAATAGTTTCCGAACATTAAAAGTGGAACTAGGGAACAAATCAATTTATTTTATTAAATATTTTTTATTTGTCGCTTCAAGTACCCACACTAGCACACTACTACGAGTATATACAAATTATAAACTGAAATAGATACCATACACGAAAAAAAAAATTACAAAGCCCACTGGTAGCCGAGCCGGAAATTGAACCCGGGTCTTCAACTTACGCAGCTAACGTCCTGTGTGCGTCTAAATGCACTAGACCGCCCGCCGTGGTACCCATCAAAATTCTCTATATTAAAAAAATATGTTTTAATTCCATCGTATAAACAGATTGCAGAAGAAGGAAAAAGAAGAAATAATAAAAAAAGAACAGGAACGAAGTATGAAAATATCTCAAGCTCAATGCTCGGAACTGCCAAGCCAGCAGAAATGTGAAGAGTATCAGCGGAAAATATGCGTCGACAAACAGAGCTTTCTACCCACAAGGAGAGGGAAACGTGACGCCAAAATAGCCTCACTCAAAGGTGAGAAATCATACAAAAAATGTTACTAGACTTTCTATTCTGAGTTTTGTGAGCGAATTGTGTCTGATAAGTTTCGCCGCCATTCCTTTTGCAACTTGTTATAGCTATATAAAAGATTGGTAAATAGCCCAAATCTCGCACTTCTTTTAAGGCTGTGTTTTCATTTTTCGTTGTTATTACGCTCATCTGCAATTGAGAATATTACCGAAGGATGTCTTTTAAAAACCAATATAATGCTGTCGAGTTAGCGTCGCGTATTGGTTCTTAAAAAAGACCTCTCTCGCTATGCGAAGAGTCATCTCTAGTAGGAAACGCGGCCTAAAAATCAACCTATCAAAACTACATTATAATAAGTTTTTTTAATAAATTAGTTCAACAATGTACATACTTACTCAGGTTCCCGCCTTCCTCCGCCACGACCTCAGTACCTAGCGCCATCTACCGCGCTGCAAGACGCACTGAAGCATCGCCAAACTCTGCCGGGCGGCTGGACAGGGACGAAAGGGGCGCATGAGCAGTTTGCTCGGCACGCCGCCGCCGCGTTGAAGGAAGCCGTGTATAAGCGGCCAGTACAGAAAGTCATTGAGGTACCTGCAATACTAAAGATTAAAGATAGCTCTGGTGAACGAAGTTCCTCTAACCATCTTGCTCTAACACACGCTAAGACAACGCTAAGCTATATAGGGGACTATAATTGTAGTCTATGCGAAAGGAGTCGTGGACTGGGGTTTAAGGGAACCAGTACATTCCAGGAATCTCCTCTTTCGGCACAGGCTGTATAGTCTATAAGAAAGTCATTAATTATTGTGTAACAGTTACCCCAGTCACCTGTTCTGAATCATCTTGCCCTCTATTGCTGTACTAGATGTGCTCATATATAGCGTTTACAAAAATCGCAACGTCGCTCACACATATAGCGATGAACTTATCAGTGTGTTGTTATCTTTTTCAGAGTTACTGCAAAACTAATAATTTGAAGGAGCTACAAATTCCAAATCTTTGAATTTAAATTTCAAAAGCTTTTAGTTCTGGAAAAGGAGATGAAATAAAATAAAATTTCGACAATCATTATACTACATTTATTTTATGCTACAATTGT
The DNA here is from genome assembly GCF_023078275.1 of Leguminivora glycinivorella. Taxonomy (NCBI): domain Eukaryota; kingdom Metazoa; phylum Arthropoda; class Insecta; order Lepidoptera; family Tortricidae; genus Leguminivora; species Leguminivora glycinivorella. The sequence continues at coordinate 16,773,904 of NC_062981.1, forward strand.
TTACTATATACAATACAATAACCTGTTGTTACATATCCGTTCTTAGTAGCATTTCGTTCGATCCCTTTTACTATGATTTACTTGATATATTATTTGAGGTTGGAAAGTTTGGAAAGTTGAAAACACTAGTTTATCCTTACAATAAGAAAATAAATAGCTTCAAAATCACAATGTACATAGTCGAATTTAATAAAATTGTTCGTAAATAAAAAAGAGCGAGTTAAGATTCAACTATAAGATGCTTTTCTGAAGTATTTTCGTCTAAAAAATGATTGCAGAAAGGCAAAATAAAAATTTGTTATTTTATTACCCTAGGAGATATCTGCCGCTCGATTGCTGTATAAAACAATTAATAAATACAGCAACCAAGCGGTAGATATCAGGAATATACTTATTTAATACGCCGCATTTCAAAGTCTATGTTCGGGTATTTTCTACATTATTTTATATAGAACTTTTAAGAGTGCATAATAACTTGATTATTATTGATATTAAATATTCCTAAATATTCAAAATTTCATATTTATCTACTATATTTTAGTGCCGCAATCTTTGCTCTGCTCCGTTGGGACAAAAACCGTAACATTGGCGCCCAAATTTTATTTATTCAGCCGGCATTTAAATCTATGTTAAAAGATGTGTTCATCAGCAGTTCATCAGCAGGCATGGCCAATCTTTTTTCTCCCTGTTCAAAATTTCTACAACTGGCATAGCCAACCATTTTATCCCCGTTCTTTTTTTAAAATTATAAATGGGCTTACTCTTGGCCACAGACTAGCCTGGACTAAAAATAAAATGTGTTGGCACTGGCATGGCCAACCTTTTTTCTCCCTGATCAAAAATGCGCTCTAAATATTTTTTCTTCCTTCAAAAATGTGTAAGTCCAAGTTCTACAAAATAAGTATAGAAAATACCCACGCTGGTGTCTAATAAGGCGAGGCCTTCTGCTTGATGACGGCCTGCACGCACTTGGCCATGGTGGGCGAGGCGCGCGAGATGGCGTCCGTCATGAAGAAATCCTCCAGCGACTTGAGCTGCACGTCCAGCTTGCCCGAGACTGGTTTTTGGAGACTCTGTGGGGAGAGGGGCAGTTTAGAACGATACGAAGGTTTAAATTTTCGTATTATTATTTTGACGTAACAACTGTCTGAAGAGACTGCGAGAAGTTAAAATTAATCTGATGAGGCTTTTAGAGGGTTAAGGGTCAGTGTAGAATGAACGACATTAAATTGTGTATCAACGCAACAACTGTTGAAAAAGACAGACAAGTCCAAAGATATCTTAAGAGGTTTGCACAATGTTTCCTTTGTCGATGAGCAAAAATGGTTAAATATCTAATACTTCAGACATCCCACTCGGGATTTTATAACTTTGTGGTTAGAGGTGTAGGGAATTAGGGATCAGTATTGAATGTTTTAACTACAAATGTATCTTTATCCATACTAATATTATAAATGGGAAAGTGTGTGTGTCTGTTTATTTATCCGTCCTTCACGGCAAAACGGAGCGACGAATTGTCGACATTGTCGTGATTTGTTTAAGTGGAGATAGTTGAAAGGATGGAGAGTGATATAGGCTACTTTTTGTCTCTTTCTAACGCGAGCGAAGCCGCGGGCAAAAGCTAGTATTTTATAATGCAATAATCGTCTAAGACGTCCAAGAGAAGTATGGAGATGGCTAAACCTTCTTGGAAATACGAAAGCCGACATTCGGCTTGCCACGCTCGGCCGCTGTACACATATGGCCAACGGTTCCACCAACCCTTTGTGAAACCCCTTGGCCAAGATAAGAGCCGCTGTTTACACATTGGCGAACCAATCACTAGGCATTGGCTCTTCATGAAAGATGGACGTGGAATGGAAAAGTCTAGGAAATTCTAGGTCATAGACGTTGTCAGAAAAATTTGATTAAAAAATAATAACCCCGTAGTAAAATTAAATTATTTGAAATATTAACAATTTTTTGAATATTCTGATAAGAACATTTATCTTTTTTAGGAAATACATTTGCAAGGTTATTTTATTTCCTAAAATCTACACTATTATTGGCATAGATAAACTTATTATTTTCGTAAATATTTCACTACTGTCCTCTCTGACGGCTGACGACCAACTGAATGAAGCGCCAACGTGTAAACGCAGTTGGCCATTGGCGCCAAGATCCTTTTGGCCGCTGTACACATATGGCCAACGGTTCCACCAACCCCCTTGGCCAAGCGTGTAGAGGGCTACTTGGCCGTAAGTTGGCAGTTGGCGCTTGCGCTTGCCGGCCAACCGATTGGTGTCGGTTTTTTGTCCACACATCAAGGGGTTTCACAAAGGGCTGGTGGAACCGTTGGCCATATGTGTACAGCGGCCATTTGATGTGTGGACAAAAAACCGACACCAATCGGTTGGCCGGCAAGCGCAAGCGCCAACTGCCAACTTACGGCCAAGTAGCCCTCTACACGCTTGGCCAAGGGGGTTGGTGGAACCGTTGGCCATATGTGTACAGCGGCCATGACATTCTTGGCGGTTTAAAACAGATTAATTATGATGCTTTACCTGGTTGAGCGCGCGCGCCTGCGCGAAGTAGTTGTTAGCCTGAACATCGCCGTACGTCAACAGAGCGGGGCTCGTCTCGCCGAGTCTCGCGCGAACTTCGTCCAGGTTGTCGTAAGGCAGCCGCGCGCCGACCACCTCCGATAGGGCTCTGTAAATGAAACAAAATGTAAGTGTGTGTTTGTGAAACTTACTGCAACAAGATAGGTCTACTGACGATCACTTATTAGACAGGTTAGGCAGACTAGGCACGTGCATAAAAGAGAAAGATTATAAAAGGAACGCCAACAAGAGAATAACCTAGTCCATCCAATCCAATTCACGTGATTGTAACAACAAGCGATTGAAAGAGACAGACGCTATCATTAAAACGCCGCCGTAGATTAGACTTAGTAACATACATACATACATACATACAATCACGCCTGTATCCCATAAAGGGGTAGGCAGAACAAGGTTAGGTAGGTTAAATTGTGGCGTAGGCGAGAGGCTGGCAACCTGTCACTGCAATGTCACAGTTTCGTTTTCTTTCAACCCCTTATTTGCCAAGAGTGGCACTGAAGCTTTAGTAGTTTCATGTGTTCTGCCTACTTAGTAACATTTGACCATTATATCCGACATCCGTATAAGGAGTTGAATCAGCCTCTGACATTCAGATAGCTATCTTCGCCGCATCTGCGCTTGGTGCTCTGATGTCTGCTACCTTGGCACCAGCTTACCCGTAGTGTTGATCTTGTACTCGCGTCCCGGGTGGTATGATTGGTAGTCTGTTGGCTCCGACCCTCGTCTTCTCTCGCGTTGTGCGGGGTCTCAGCTGGTAGGTTCTGCTGCGTGCGGCCCTCGGCGTTAAAGCAAATAGCGCGATTCTCGTGCATGCCACGCCCGTTGTCATTGCTGCTGATGTTGACACCAAAGTAGTGACAAATACCTGATAATCTTCCAGTCCTCTCTCGCCTTGCCGGGCGGAGTCACAGCTGGTAGTGTCTGCTGAGCGCGGCCTTCTGCATTGACGTAGGTAGCGCGTTTCTCCGTGTAGGCGGCGCCAGGCAGGACGATGTCCGCGATCTCAGCGCCGGCATCACCATGGTGACCTTAACAAATAAGTATATGATATAATTGTTATAACCTAGTGTATTTGCACAAAACGAAACCGAAACGAAAAGGCAAATTTTATTCTTCTCAGTCGTTCCCTCGTGGCTGAGGATCGTGACCAACAGTGATCTCCTTCCGCTTGACAAGTGAGGTGTAGGTACACACACACACATACGTACATAGACCACCCACGAAGGATAGGTATGTACGTTGCATCAGCTAACCTTGGCCTACATTGTACATTTCCAATAACCTTGTAATGCACCTGCATCTGTAATCCGATATGCCTGTAACTTGATATTATATTCCTTTAATTATAATTATATTTTCTATTAAACTGTGTCAAGGTCAATCTTACACATAACTGCACATGAACAAAGAACTAACATAGTATATAAGGGAAACCATTTACTTTAATAAAGGATTCTATACTGGACAGTCACGTCTTTCACTACTCTCCCGTAACGCCTCCAACGCCGCACAATTCATGGCGACCCTGCCAGTGGGGCTGCTCGAGCAGTAGCCACCTGCTCGATGCAGCCCAAGTGTCGCTAACGCCGCACACTTGACGAGGTCTAGGGCCATATAGAGTGCCGGTGAATTTTAAGAGGCTGTAAAATGACGTACATACTCTTCACCAAATCGTCATTTCTAGACAGTCATTTTTAATTTACCAGGGAGGGAAGGTAGAATTGCGCCGAGTTATAAATTTAGCGTCAGCGTCCGAAAGGTACCCAACCTTCGGTCCGACTATTACCCTCACCTTGGTATATAACAATAGCATCCTTGGGCAGCTTGTCCCGCGTGACGACCCCTGTGTCAGCGCTCAGAAGGTGCACAACCTCCGGTCTGACTATTACCCTCACCTTGGTATATAACAATAGCGTCCTTGGGCAACTTGTCCCTTGTGACGACCCCTGCGTCGGCGCCCAGCAGGTACACAACCTTCGGTCCGGCAGCCAGGGCTGCGTCAACACCGGGCTGGTAGCCAATGTCGAGCGCTGCCACTTGCGACGCGGTCCTTTGGAGCACGTTCAGGACCTGAACACAATATAAAATCAGAATGTTTGCTACTTTGTTTCGTGTTACGACGAAATTCTGTATCTGATAATGAAAGACAAGTTAAGTGTCCTGTGAAAAATACGAAAGGATTTTTACGTTCATCCTACCGACTGCGCCAATTTTTGCATGATACATAATCTAACCATGAATCCATTCTTAAGTTGGTATACAAATTGACAACATGCATGAGCATTATAGTTCTAAACCTCATTATTTTAGTAACTCCGCCGTCCATTCTTTGTCCTACAGCTTAAAGCCGAGCTCCTATGCGCTAGTACTAGGTCCTAGGCTTCAACTAACTCTTCAACTGATCAGCGCCAAGGATCACGACGGGCCGCTTTGCTTGTTTGGCCACAAGAGGTCTTATTGTTGGTCACCCACCTTCCACTCCTTATCAGCCAGTTTGTCCTGCAGCTTCAAGGCCAGCTCCTGTGTGTGCGCGAGTAAGGCAGCACCCTCTGCACCCTTCAACTGATCAGCGCCTAAGATCACGACGGACGGCTTCGCTTGCTCTAGCTGCTTGGAGACAAAAGAGGTCTTATTGTTGGTCACCCACCTTCCACTCCTTATCAGCGAGTTTATCTTGCAGCTTCAAGGCCAGCTCTTGCGTGTGCGCGAGCAAGGCAGCGCCCTCTGCACCCTTCAACTGATCAGCGCCAAGGATCACGACGGGCCGCTTTGCCTGTTCCAACCGCTTGAGGATGGCGTGAGAGGACGAGCCTGATGCGAGGTCTTTCACGATTGAGGCGTCGTCACCAACGTGCTATAGGAAAAAAGTACATCATTGATAATATATCTCAGACGCATTAATAGTTATCGTTATTAGTTTAAAACTTAAATTGGTGTAATGTATAACATTCTAAAATGGAAATTTGACTGGTACGCGCAAACAGTTGCCAAATCTGAACACATCATCATCATCATCGTCATCATGTACAAAAGGACTAAGAGCGTCTCGTTTGGTAGATGTGACGGGTGACAAAAGGGCTGTCCAGTATTTTGCTCAGAGAATAAGCATCACCATTCAGCGAGGCAATGCGGCCAGCCTTTTGGGCACGCTGCCTGTTGGTGGCGACTTGCAGGGTGTTTTTGAGTTGTAGGTGTGTTTTTTTACGTAGGTACTTTTAGGTTTAGTTTATTGACAATGCATGTTGCAGATTTTCCATTATTTTACTTTTTGACGAAGTTTGTAGCTAAAAACGAACTTTGTATTCACCTGAAGAAGCATGCGTTGCGGATTTAAGAATACATGGTCTCTAAATAAATATGAACATATCTAGAAAAAAAAAACCGTGAAATATAAACTTACAATGTACTCGTAGGTGAGGTCGACCTTGGGCCCGATGAAGGCGACATCTGTGTCGCGATGGATGAAGGCCTTGCGGATGCGCGCGTTGAGCAGCGGCGCTTCGAAGCGGACGTTTGTGCCGACGAGGAGCACTAAGTCCGCCTCTTCAACGTCTGTGTAAAAAAATATAGCTCAAATTATTACAAAGTAGTGGCTCTGGGAGCTGTAGATCTTCGCGACATGCTTAGGAAACGCAAAACTGAAAAGTCCTTAGTAACTAAATCCTAACTAAAAGAGACAACTTGGAACTACTGAGAATACAGTTGACGCGCGGACAAAAGGTTCGAAAGTTTGTCATTGCCTTAGTTCTTTTATTCACTATCACTGTCAAGTGACGATAGTCTTAACCGCCACGCTGGCACTTAAGCTCTATGCCATTTCAGCATTTTACAAAATGGATCGACAAATTTTACCTGATCCTGAAATGTTTTGAGCTGGTCCGAATATTTATTAATTTTAACGAAGGCAGAAATTCTCAAACTAAATTAATCATGCTTCTCCCATACTCAAGTGGCTGGGGTGGTTAGATCATTCCTCGCAGTCATTAATATTGCACTGCCACTCTAAACAGGGTTAGTCCACTTATCCTTGTCACTGGTTGTCACGGTTACGTTTTCTGAGACACTCTTATAGTTAAGAGCAGGCCGCCTCTCAACCGAGCGTGTAGCGATGTCGGTCAGGCGACGAGACGGGTACTCACTGGCGATCCTGGTGTTGAGCAGGTAGGAGGAGCGCAGGTCGGTGCCGGCGCCGGCGGTGGGGAAGCTCTGCTCGGTGCACACGGCTTCGCTGCCGAGCCTGTTGGCGAGGTCCTTCAGCGCCACGAGGGCTTCGGCGTCGGCTAGCGCTCCGGCCACTACCAGGAGCTAAAAAAAATAAAATTGAAAAACCCCCGATAAAGTGGACCGATTTTCATGAAACATGGCTAAGAACACTCTTGACTAATTCTGCTTTCAAACAAAAAAAACGATATCTAAATCTGTTCATCCGTTCGAAAGCTACGATGACACGTCAAACTTATTCATTTTACTTGGAGGATTAAAAAATAGTATAGTGTAAGTCTCACAGCCAGCAAACGTATTATGTGAAAATTGCGTGACACGATTCATAAGAATTTTAGACAATTTGGCCCTTTGGCGCGTAGGTCACTGGAAAATGAAACATGGGTGTAACTTTTCACTTGTCATTACACAAGCAAAGTGAAACTTGTCCCACCGCCACTCTCCGTTAAACTCCTTGTAAGTAAATAAACTGAACATTATAAATTAAAATAGATATCATACACGAAAGAAAAACCGGCAAGACCCACTGGTGGCCGAGCCGGGAATCGAACCCGGGTCTTCAGCTTACGCGGCTAACGTCTTTACCACTAGACCACACGCCCGCCCAGTGGTAAAGACGTGGGCCTTGCCGTTTTTTCTTTCGTGTATGATATCTATTTCAATTTATAATTTATATATAGTAGTGTGACTACTTGAAAAAAGAACAAATCAAAAAATATTTAATAAAATAATTTGATTTGTTCCCTAGTTGTAAACTGAACATGTTTAGTTTTACCTTGTCTCCTGGGCAGTCCTGCAGCGCACGACCAGCCTCCACCAGAGCGTCCTCCCACTCGACGGGAGTCAGGTTGCCGCGCGAGTCCTTCAGCATCGGCGTCACGAGGCGCTGGCGCTTTAGACCGTCGCAGGCGAAGCGAGACTTGTCCGATAGCCACTCTTCGTTGATCTCCTGCACATGTGGAAACTAACTGTTAGATAAAATGAATGTAAAACCCAGACATACACAATAAGACGTAGATTAGCGAAAAAGAACCATGAATAGAGGCATTATATGAATATGCTATTTAAATTAATGACTTTTCTTTTTCACGGAAAGTTTAAATTATATTGACAGATTTTTGTAGATTAGATCATTTTCTTACTTCCAATATAAAAGCCGAAAAGGGCTCACTGACGATCAATTCGTCATTCAGGAAATGAAATGAAATATTTATTTTCCAAGTAGGCATATTACAATGCGCTTATGAACGTCAAATAAAGCTACGCCGGCTCTAACCCTACGCCTCAGCCTCGAGAAGATTTCAGTCCCCCCTCAGTTAGAGGGGGTATCCACTATGGGACTGGCAAGAAACTCGGCGGGCCACTTCTTTTCAAAACATTACATCTTATAATTAACATGCATTAAAAAACGAGATACAATTTAATCAGCAAAAGTATTCATCAAAAAAAAGAAATATTAAATTAACAGACTAGGTACCTAGGCGTACGGTAACGGCCTGTCAAAGAAGTAAAAAGTGACAGCGCCGAATGACCGATCGTTACCGTAAGTAAAATAGGTATGTTTATAAATTATAAAATACCTCATTGGTTCGGGGCAGGATGCGGAGCACCTCATTGGTGCGAGTGGCTACCACGATGTTGCTGCCAAGGGGGTCCAACACGTCCACGGAGTCGATCTACAATTACATATCAAATGAACCTCGCTTTTCTTAGGGTATATAAACAGTGAAATCATTGTAATTTAAATTGATTAAGTCCCTGAAATTACAGTTCACTACTAGCATTAACTAAAATCGTAAACCTCTGCATTCTTTTGAATGTAGAATGTTTCTTACCCTGCGAGTCTCCCAAGGCCGGGCCGCAAAGCTGTACGGTTTGGAGGTGAGGGCACCGACAGGGCACAGGTCAATGATATTGCCCGACAGCTCAGACAGGAACATCTTCTCCACGTATGTGCCGACCTAACGAGACAAACAAATATTTATCAAGCCTTACAAAGGTCCCATAATACATTTGTCTAATATGTGTGACATTGTCTGACCTGACATTTACAACACATCAATGCTCCTATTACCATATATAAATAGTTATCATGCATTTCTTATAAAGAATAACTATGTATATACCTGCATGTCACCACCACGGCCGGTCGTGCCGAAGTCGTCAACACCGGCGACTTCAGACGCAAACCGGATGCAACGCGTGCAGTGGATGCAACGCGTCATGATGGTCTTGATGAGAGGCCCGACATCCTTGTCCTCGACAGCCCTAGCAGGGAAAAGCACTGTATTAAAATGGTGTGACAGACGAAATTTGTTTTCTTTTTGGGAAGAATCATCATCTAAAACAGACAACTTAGAACTACTGAGAACTGAGAATACAGTTGTTTCTTTCCAAAACCAACCTTCCACCGCGTGATTTATACCTAAATAAATGAAAACTATTTACTTATAAATCATGTTTTATGGAAGGATTTCACTAAAAACAAACTGAAATTTAGGTAAAATTAGAAATATTTGAAGATTTTCTTTTCTTTAACTTCTGATTAGCAGAAACGTCTGCAATCGATGCCGTTAACACTCTTACGGTAGATGTCGCTACGGGTCCCATTGACCTTAGTAGTGGAAAATTTCGCTGGCTTGGTTGAAGTCTTGGTGGCTCAGTTGGCAGAGCGCTGGAGTATCGATCCAGAGGCCTTGAGTTCAAGTCTCACCCAGGGCAGACATTTTCCACTTTTAAATTTATTCTAAGCCTAACGGCATCGATTGCAGACGTTTCTGCTAATCAGAAGTTAAATTTAGCATGGTTAGCGCATCATAACTGGTGAATTTCCAATATGACTTGGAACTCCAGTTGCCGTTTAAGAAGTTTAACACTCTTACGGTAGATGTCGCTACGGGTCCCATTGACCTTAGTAGTGGAAAATTTCGCTGGCTTGGTTGAAGTCTTGGTGGCTCAGTTGGCAGAGCGCTGGAGTATCGATCCAGAGGCCTTGAGTTCAAGTCTCACCCAGGGCAGACATTTTCCACTTTTAAATTTATTTTCTTTTCTGTTTATATACTTATTATTTCAAAGCACAACTATACAAATCATTGTTGCCTGTCAGTACAGTATAATAGTAGCAGAAAACTAAATGAAATGCAATGGGGAGGCACACTCAAAAGTTATGACAGATGGCGCCACCCTATTAGTCCTTTGCACTTGCATTGCACAGATAAAGAATTTCATACTTGAGAGCGAGAAGATGATATGTTTTTTCTCTGTATGAATGACAGTGACATGCACAGGCGCCGCCGTAGACACTTGCACAGGCGCCACCTGGCGGGATAAAATGTCAGTGTGCCTCCTCATTGCATGTAATATCCTATTGTATCCTGGTAAGATTTAAAATCGAATGGCATTTAATTTGGTAATGATAAGCAGCCTTTAAGCCTAAATCTGTTTGTTATTCAGGTAATTTAATACTGAATTTGAAAACCATTTCATTCAATAATAATAAATGCAATACAGACATTACAATTATTACAAACCCTACTTGGTAACTTGCTCCATACTGTGACGATGTCACAGACACCTCATAAGCATGTGGTTAAACTTGGTTAAAGCTTGAAATGGGCATTTTCGTGAGAACAATCACCAAAAATATTTTTTCTAAGGTAGGTTTTTTTTTTTATAAACGACACACAAACAGTACATTAACAATTCCAAGAATATAATGTGACAATAGAGGACACCCATAATATTTATGCACCAATAACAGGCGTGCAGCAACATTCAAACAGTTCAAGGCTTTTACATACTACCTAGCTAAAATATATTACAAACTATAATTAAGTATACCTAATGATTACAATTTAGCAAGTGAGTTACAAGCAGTTAAAAAATAAAAACAAAAAAAAACTTTATGTTTTTCTTACTCATAATCACGAGCCCTTTCGATCTTAACCAAAAAACAAGAGACAAAAATTTTCTATTTTTTTGCATACTTTCCACTTTGTAACCAACCACTATACAAAGTGTTTGAAAAATGGTAACAAAGTGGAAAAATTAAATTTGGAGCAATTTTTTTTACCTAGTAGGATGGAAAGGGCTCGTCATTCTGAGTAGGAAGAACATTAAATTTACCTATTTTACAAATAAAGAGTTATGCCCAAATGAAAACCAGCAGAAGGAAAAGTTTTAGCCCCAAAAGTTATTTGAATTCAAACATAAATTAGCTCTAAGCAATTTCGTATTAATATAATCAGATATTGCTACTGCCTACTGGCTTTACAAAAAAAAAGGTTTTCAGAAAGTAAAATTATACAAAAGTGTAAGTAATAACTTCTCACCTCTTTCCTGAGAAATGAATGTCAGTGAAGCGACTCTTATCAGATCCAAAAGCCATAGATTGATCCTGGAGATCACATTCACCTCCCTGGTCACAAATGGGGCAATCCAGGGGATGGTTCACAAGAAGGAACTCCATGACACCCTCACGGGCCTTCCTGGTCAAGTCTGAGTTGGTTTTGATCCTCATGCCCTTCATGACAGGCATGGCACAAGCTGCGGCTGGCTTGGGGGACTTCTCTACTTCTACGAGGCACATCCTGCAGTTTCCGGCTACGGCCAGCCGCTCATGGTAACAGAAACGGGGGATTTCTACGCCCACTTCTGCAGCAGCCTAAAATATAAAGCACACAGTGTGGATTGAAGTTTTGTAACTTCAGTTAAGTCATTTTTTAAGAGTTAGTTCTCAAGAAAATAATGAATTATATATATATATATATATATATATATATATATATATGACATTACTTGGCCTTTAGAGAAATTTGATGGTTACAATGTTTTACATGAACAGTTTGTAGAAATCCTAGTCGATACTAATCTTCAACAGCTTGTGACAGAATCGACACGGAAAAGAAATAATGAAGAGTCTCTTTTGGATTTAATTCTTTGCAATGAAGAAGGACTCTGCAACAACATAGTTCACCATCCGCCAATCGGTAAGAGTGATCATATGGTTTTGCTAACCACATTACAGTTTCAGATCAACCACACACAGAGCACGGCACTAAAACAACAACGCAAAGACTTTTTCAGAGCAGACTTTGATAAGATAAATTCGTTAATAACAGAATCAAATTTTAATATCCAGGATTTAACTGATTGTCAATCTGCCTGGGCACAACTTAAAAACAGAATGATTGATATTATAACGGAGGTAGTACCGCCAAAACGAAAGTGTAAATCTAATATTAACAAACCATGGATTGGGCCGGATATTTTAAAATTAACTAACCAGAAAGTGATGAAATGGAAATTATACCAACTTGATAAATCAGAAGACAATTACAGGATTTACAGAAAACTTAATAATCAAATTATTGACAAGGTGAGAAAAGCAAGGGTCGAATTTGAAAGGACTATTGTGTTAAGCAGCCCAAAACGCTTTTACAGCTATATAAGACAAAGCCTGACATCAAAGGTTTCAGTCCCTCCGTCATTGCGCGACGAGACCACAAACGTGATCGTGAATGATAGTAAACAAATAGCAAACATTTTTGCTAACCAATTTAAAAAATCCTTTGTTATGGAACCAGATGCCGTACCAATACCGGCAGTCAGTACTTCAAAAGTGCTGAGATCTTTAGAAGAGATCGAATTCACTCCTCAAGTGGTGGAGAAAACAATAAACACCTTTAAAGATGAAACCGCTATGGGTCCAGACGGCATACCGGCAATATTCTTGAAGAAGTGTAGTCGCGCGCTAAGAGATCAGCTGTCATATGTAATGTCATTGTCCTTTATGACGGGCACATTACCTACTGATTGGAAGGAAGCCACCGTTACCCCCATATATAAAAAAGGCGACAAACTCACTGCAGCCAATTACAGACCAATAAGTTTAACAAGTATTGCATGTAAGGCAATGGAGAAGATTATTGCTAAACATATTAGACAATTTTTATCTGAAGAGCAAATCATAATTCAAGAACAACATGGTTTTATTCCCAAACGGTCAACGGTTACTAATCTTTTGACTTGCCTTGATTACTGGACGGAAAACTGGAATGAACACCTTCCAACGGATGTGGTTTACTTAGACTATGAAAAGGCCTTCGACCGGGTACCTATTAAGAGGCTTATTAGTAAGCTAGAGCATTATGGGATTCGTGGACGTCTACTAAACTGGATCCAAAACTTTCTAAGTGCTAGAAAAATGAGAATCAGAGTAGGGGAGGAGCTGTCTGAACCTATTGAGGTGCTTAGTGGTGTCCCACAAGGATCGGTCCTAGGTCCAATCCTTTTTGGTATTTTTGTCACTGATCTGAAGTCTGTTGTCAAATCTAAACTGTCACTTTTTGCGGATGACACGAAAATAATGGGAAACCCCTGATCTCGCACAATATTATACAGGCAGACTTAGATCGTATCACAGGGTGGACACATGACTGGCTCATGTCACTTAATTCAAATAAATGTACTGTTCTTCATATTGGGCCCACAAATCCTAAACTACCGTACACCATGGGTACACAGGTACTAGACGCTGTAAACTCGCAAAAAGACCTCGGAGTCACTATAACAAGCAACCTGAAATGGGATAAGCACATTCTCGAAATAACAAAAAGAGCCAACTCACTAGTATACCTAATACGGAAATCATTTAAGACAATTGATAACTCATTGTTTATAAAACTTTATAAGACATACATAAGGCCTCTTCTTGAATATGCTTACCAAATTTGGAGCCCATACTTCCAGAAGGATATTACTTTACTAGAAAAGGTGCAACGCAGGTCAACCAAGATGGTTTATGGATTACGTAATAAGCCCTACAACCAAAGGCTTGCCAGCCTTGGTTTGACAAGCCTGGAGCAAAGGAGACAGCGTGGTGACCTCATCGAAACATTCAAGATCATACATGACTATTATGACTTACCTGAACTTAAGGACCTGTTTGTTATGAGTAAGAATCACCGTCTTAGAGGCCACAGCTTGAAAATTACTCGCGTTCCCAGCACAAGCAATCCTAGGAAGCACTTCCTATCAAACCGTGTCGTACGCGAGTGGAATAAACTACCAGAAACAGTGATAAGTGCTCCCTCAGTGAACAGTTTCAAAAACAGACTTGATAAACATTTAAAACTAAAATATAAACATTAACTATAGAACAACAAGTGCAGTGATATACACGCATCAGCTATCAGCTGCTAGTGTATCAAATAATATAATAATAATAATATATATATATATATAATTCATTATTTTCTTGATTTCACCTCTTGGTGTGAGGTGTTTCATGTTTATTAAGTTAGGTGGTTCTAGTCTTTATAAACATTACCTAAGGTAGTTCCCAGCAGAAGTATGGAACATTGCTTGAAGCAACTAATTAATATTACTATATATATATATATATATATATATATATATATATATATATATATATATATATACATATATATATATATATATATATATTATTTATTTATTTATGATGTTCACATGTCACATTAAGACAATGTGAATAGTTTAAATCTAGACCAACAAACTTTATGCTTATACTTAATAAATAATAATAATAATAAAAACGTTTATTCAAAAGTTTGAACACAGGTACATTATAAAAGGTACAGGTACTTCAGTCATTTATACTGATAAATACTGTAAAAAATCAAATTCTAAATTTAATTTTCAGAATTGCATTAGGTGCTTTTATCCCATAATATTTCTACAGCATAATCATATGCGTAGTTGGCGCACCTTACCTGCAATATAGTGGTGCCAGGGAAGACATGAACAGGTTTGTCGTCAATGAAAACTTCGATCTTCTCCGGTTGTTTCTGGACCTGGTCGGCGTAGTGGCGCGCGACCGGAGCCACACGGGGCGCCGCGGTCAGCGCTAGCGCCCGAGACAGCGGCTGGCGCAGCATTCTCTGCACAAACACAACCCCTTTCAAACACTTTCGCACAGCCCTCTGAACACTTTTAGACACATATAAACTTTTATACTGACTCCCACAGAGTAATGCTAACTGAAATTAGTGTAAAAGACCGTAATGATTTACTATTTAGCAGGATAATTTGACAAAATTATCTGTTATTGTTACATAAGTACGAACGGCTAACCTAAATAGTGATTATTGTTGTTACAATGTATGGATTACTATAGCACAAAAACTCCTAAATATCGTTATGCTAAATGGTTTTATTGATGAATTGCGTCGTTTTATGTAAAATTCGTACCTAAAAATACAAATTTCGATTAGTTGGATTGAAATGACAGCTCAGTCAGAAAACTGTCAAGGAGTAAGGGTGAGTTGGTTTCAGACACTGATTAGACAGGATATTTTATTCAAATGAAATATTTACAGTATAGAAATTTATATTTTTAATTAATTTCATGTTTCTAATTAATGAATTAGAAACGTAGGCGTATCATTAATATTGTTCTCCAATTTCTGTTAAAGTTCATTTAACATTTATAAAGTTGACTTAGACAGCTTAAAACAATAATTTAGAACGATAATCGATTCCTGCTACAAAGCACATGTAATCGATTAGAAAATTTCGGTAAAACATGATTCGATCAACTCTAACGAATGTCATCTCTTTCTAAAATTGTCTGTCTCTTTCTTTCTCTCATTTGCTCTTTGCCGGTCCGTGTGGTTGTGGTTGCTCGAACAAATCAGCCTTATCTATAAAAAATGGCTTTCGGAGACGTTAAAACCGCCCAGGGTCTCAATGACCTGAACAAATATTTGGCTGAGAGGAGTTACGTATCCGGGTAAGTGTTTACAATATTGAGTTATATTCCTAACCTATAAAAGTTTACCACGTCAACCCCTTACTTAGCCTTGAATATTTTCATATTACTATCACACGAACAGCTGATTTGCAGCCATCCGATTATTACATTGTACAGATGCTGGAAAAGTGCTTCCAAATGTAGTTAAGCCTAGTATTGATGAGTGTTCACATTCCATAGGTGGGTGCCTTCTCAAGCCGATGTTCAGGTGTTCGAGCAGGTCGGCAAGGCGCCGGCCGGCAGCCTGCCGCACGCGCTGCGCTGGTACACGCACATCGCGTCGTACTCGCCCGCCGAGCGCAAGGCCTGGGCGGCCGGCGCCAGCCCGCTCACCGCGGGCGCCAAGCCCACCGCCGCCCCCGCCAAGGTCGAGGATGATGATGACGATGTCGATCTGTTCGGATCTGGAGATGAGGAGGAGGTAACTAAATCTCAATAGGTTTTATTGATATTTACATAACATAGGAAGTCTGTTAAGAATCCAGCTTGAATTTTATTTTATGATGAATGACTAGTGTAAAATTGATCTAAAAAAAGTTTTTTTTTCCAATTTCAGCCCTTAGTCCCCTCTTTGGGCCCTTTGTATATAGTTGATTAATTTATTAATGTACGGGCCAACATATAAATATGTATTGTGTTGTTTTAGGATGCGGAAGCTGCCCGCATCAGAGAAGAGCGTCTTAAGGCATATTCAGAGAAGAAATCCAAGAAACCAGCCCTCATTGCTAAGTCATCTATCCTTCTTGATGTCAAACCCTGGGATGACGAGACTGACATGAAGGAACTAGAGAAGCAAGTCCGCACTGTAGAGATGGACGGTCTCCTGTGGGGTGCCTCCAAACTAGTCCCTGTAGGCTACGGTATCCACAAGCTGCAGATCATGTGCGTCATTGAAGATGAAAAGGTCTCAGTCGACCTTCTTACTGAGAAAATCCAAGAATTCGAAGATTACGTCCAGTCTGTCGACATTGCTGCTTTCAACAAGATCTAAATGTCTAAGCCAGTAAATTATTTCTAAGTTATGTTTTGAATTAAAATCACATTTTTCTAACATTCATAGTTTTATTTTAAACAGGTGTTAAGTTTACATACAAAATCTATGTACTTAAGTTGGAATTGAACCAAGTAATCAGTCAAAAAAAAACAATATGTAAAGCCTGTTAACATCTACATCTTATTTCTATAAAACAGACAGAAACGGGCCTATGTAAACTACTCCTAATGATACAAATTATCACATGGACACCCAAAATAGCTCAACACTCCACAGCTACACATGGTGTTGGGGCCAATACTTAGGGCCTTCAATTCCTTGTCAAAACATTGCTCCCTGTATGACTTACTGTCTGACTAGTTATTTTGACAGAGTGACTATTACTCATTCCACTTGAACACTTTGTGGGTTTGGAACTGCAACATTTTCACCAACATTAGCCTGCAAGAACATGCTTGGAATATCACTGCCAAAGTATATTTTATTATTAATAGCTAGCGCTTCATATCTCTTCAATTCCAAGTACTCTTTGGTTAATAATTGCTTGTTGGCCTCTGCCTGTTTCTTGAGATTGTAGAATTCTGCCTCAGCTTTGGTCTGCTGCTTGGCTTTGTGGATGCTGTCCTCAATGAGTTCTATCTTCTGTAGAGATTCCTTTTCCATAATTTTCTGATCATACTGGATCTTGGCCACCTGCGCCTCTTTCTCAGCCTCGATGACCGCCTTGCGCCGAGCCGTCTCTGCTTCTTTTTCTACAACCTGTGAATTTGTAATGTTTTATTACTTTGAATTTGGTCCATTTTTGAATCTCAATCTTTCTCCTTTAACTTGCGCGAGCCATTACAGTAGGTAACAACTTTTTCGATTGGCTATTTTCAGTTAATATGACGTAATGTTTCAAATCAGATCGGTAAGCATAGTTTGCGTTCTAGCACGCCGAGTCTATACTTGAAAAAACCTAGACTAGCACGGAGCCGCGCGCGAGAATATAACTCATGCTAGCAGGTCTGGACAACTTAGCAAAATAATACCTTCTGATGTTGAGCTGCAATGAGGAGCTTCGACTTCTCGGCCTCCATGAGCTCGTAGTTCTTTCGGATGGCTTCTGGGATCTTTGGTTTGGTGACACGCACGGCCTGCACGCGGAGCCCTGGCGCCATTTCGTTCAGGTCCTTTTGGAGAGCCTGCATGAACAATTAAAACAGTGAACGCATGTTGTATGTGAGTGAGACTCATGGGAGAATACTAGTTAAAATTAAAAATCATTTTATAAGAATTTAAGGTGGGAAGAACCTTATTGCTCATGAAGCATATAAAGGACTCATGTTTTCAAATAATTAGCCAGTCCAACTCCACACAGAGCGAGGCATGTCGCGAGGTGTCGCGAGGTAATGTGCTCACGCGGCAACTGTCCAATGTAGACATGCCTCGGCCAAGCACAACGTACATGCTACTGCTGAGGCACACCTACATAGCACATCTGCCGCGTGAGAAAATTGTCTCGCTCTGTGTGGATCTTGCAATAAAGGATTATGATTATGGATCCAACTATTGCCATATTAGAGTTGACATGGTGTATACTTGGATACTTACTGTTCTGAGGTTCTCATCGATCTGATCAAAAAGGTCTATGTAGACCTCGTGCAAGCTATGCGCGCTGCAGAACTGGTTCAGCTCGTGGTGCACCTTGTTGAAGATGAGTGTCTTGTCGTAGTCTGCGGTGAAGTTGCGCACTACGTCCAGAACTGAGACAATAAACAAAAGAGTCTGTTAATAATTATTTAGAAACTAAGTAGGTACAGGGCCAGATCTAGGCACCAAAATAAACAGAAAGAAACCCTCTCGTTTGCGAGTTTGGTAAAAAAAAGGTAACCAAAGGTGCCATAACTCTATTTACCCTTACCCTGATTGAATGCATGGGCCGATGCTGAGTAGTAATGTGATGTAATCTAGTAGTTTGATATTTATTTAAACAGATTGTATGCACAGTCACCTGTAGAAAAATATACCCCTGCTGCATCAAAATTGCTGGCTGTACATAAAATGGTATAAGATAAAGGAACAATGAATGTACCTGTATTTGGTTCCAGCATATTGACAACTTCAATCCTTTCAAAGTAAATCATCACACCCCCGCTGGTGCCACAGGGCACGTTTTTCACCTCATCTGTCTGAAGGGTTGTCTGAAACATTCTCTTTTTTAAAACTTCCGCAACTATACTAAAGAAAATGGTATTCAAAAATAAGGCACAATTTATGAATTTTATAATTTAATTAAACTGATTGTCAATATCTGATACCGATTGTCTTATGGAGAATAACTGGACAAGCACCCGTACAAGAAGAAATACAGACGCGGAAATAACATTGGATTGGACACATCCTCAGAAAACCTGATACCCACTTATCCAAAATGGCCCTCACCTGGAATGTACCCGGAAAGTGCAAACCATGCCGCCCTAAATCGACCTGGCGTTGTTCGGTTCAGCAGGAGCTCAGGGTGCTAGGCATGGGGTGGGAGGTGATCACCCAAACTTCCCAAGACCGGAGTAAATGGAGAAATATGATTCGAGCCCTACACCCCAGCAGAGGGTAACAGGATGCAAAGAAGAGAAGAAGAAGATTGTCAATATCATTCAAGTACCTACACTAAATTAAATGATAACATTAAATTATTAACATAATATTGTTTACTCTCTGTCAACAAATTAATGTTTACTTAAATAACTAATACAATAAATTTCAATTTCAATTTCAATTTCAATTTATTTCTTCATAACGAAAGTTACATGTCAATACATATTTACAAAAATTACAATTACATCCATCTTAGTAGCTATAGGTATAACAATTTTATAACAATCATATACAATTATTCTTATTTAAAAATTCTTCTATTGAATAGAAAGCTTCGTTTAATAAATATTCCTTGAGATTATTGATAAAAATATTATATGCAAGTTCAGTAGATTTAAGATTATTGGGCAAACGATTATATAGTCTCGGACCAATGTACCACACACATTGTTCGGACTTTTTAAGTCTGTGTCTGTTAGGGAGGAGATTACTTCCATTTCGGTAGTTAGGGCCACGCATTCTAAATAGATCGAGATTTTTACGAACTACTTTCATAATTTCTAATATGTATAGACTCGGAACAGTCATGATTTTTAAAGTTTGAAATAGGCTGCGGGCAGGTGTGTCCCAGGGCACCCCAGCCATAATCCTAATTACCTTTTTTGAATCATAAACACCCGTTGTCTGTCCGCAGCTTGTCCCCACATATCAATTCCGTAGGTCACAATGGACTGAAAGTAGGCATAGTATGCATTTTTGACACATTGCTTGTCGAGCATTTTTGTTAGCCTAGAAATTGCAAAACACGCTTTTCCTAACCTCTTACAAAGTTCGTCTATATGTGCATCCCACTTTAACCCGGAGTCTAAGGTGAATCCCAGATATTTTGCTTCGTTTACGACAGGTACTTTAATATTATCCAGCACAATACTCAACGTTTGGCTCGGCAAACCCCTAAGATTGATCTGAACGACATTTGTTTTTTCAAGGTTAAGAACCATACCATTAACAGTGAACCAATGCTTTACATCACATAACAAGCAATTAACTTTGGATTGTAGTTCTGTGAAATCAGTGCCCCAAACAACAAAAGCGCTATCATCGGCGTATGCGACCAATTGCCCACAAGACGTACACGCTGTCAAGTCATTTACTAATGTAAGAAATAAATAATTACCTATAATTGAACCTTGAGGAACAGAAATGGAATCAAGCGATTGATGATTAGATCTTCCCTTATATCCCTTAATATCAACTTCGCATAATTGCTGTCTGTTCCTAAGAAAGGATTCGAATACTTTCAGAAAAGTTCCCCGAATGCCGTAATGGTCTAGCTTCTTAATAATAAGCTTATGGTCTATGAGGTCGAATGCTTTCGACAGGTCACACAGCACTAGAGCAACCTTGTATCCCGTTTCCTGTTTCTCATAAATAGTTTGTAGCAGTTGTCTAGTAGCATCTACTGTGGACTTACCTGTATAGCTTTGTATGATGTGAGTAGGGGGATCATCATGTGGAACCCGGGCTGGCTTGTCACCGGCAAGAGAGCACCACCCTGAAAAATACATTGTACAATTTCTGGTAAGCTTCTCTAAATTATGAATTTTCTTAAAATAAAATAGAAAAAAACATCAGGTTAAGTGATAGGAATTTAAGGCCAGCCGAGGATTTCATTACCTAACCCAACATATTAATTTGTGTATGGTATTGGTGTTTGAAGTTTAGGATAAGTAGTTATGAGATAGAATAGATAATAACTATAATTAAAAAATAATTAGGCACCTAATTAACACCAACATTTCTGTCATTAAAATATTAATAACATAATAGTTGACTAAGTAAATTAAAATGAAAGCCTATAGTAATTGCTAGGTTTCACATTCAGAAATATAATAAATGGCACACTGGCACAGTCTATAGACATACCCGGTAATAGACTCCGACATGGCCCTCCTCGACCTTGTGTAGCGAGAAATGCACCGTGACTCCGACCGCCAAGATCACAAGAGCCAGCACTGACGTCTGATCAGCCATCCTTCCACCAAATATCACTGCCACTGCTATAGGCACTATACTAACGACCTACTTCTACTATGATTCTAATGCTTTATGTTATTTCCCGATAATAATAGACATTATATGTAGCGACTGACGAGGAAAAGCAGAGCAATTAATTACAATAGGTAATTAATTTAACTAACTCTTTAGCGCACCGCTTAATGAGTGTATATACGGCGGAACTAAATTGAGTATTTTATTTTATAAGATTCGAGGGTAATGGCGGGGTAACAGTGATCAAATCACTTTAATGAGGACGCCAATTTTATTTTTATACACAATATACACCGGGAAAATAGGATGCAAAAAGCAGGCAAAAATTTGACATTCTATTCATTTGACAACACACAGATAAGAAAACTATGTGAAAATTGCGTTTAGTTTTACCTCAAACTGATATCTTATACTTTTAAACGAGCAATTCTTGTATATTTATTTATTTATTTATATATATATTTATTTACACTGACGATCTCGGAAACCGCTCTAACGATTTCGCAGAAATTTGTTATGTGGGGGTTTTTGGGGGTGAAAAATCGGTCTAACTTATCCTTAGGTCCCGGAAAACGCGAATTTTCGAGTTTTCATGCGTTTTTCTTCGCGCGCCATCTCGTGTGCAGTAGTTGTACTGTTAAGACAGAATTCTTTCGGTCGATGTAAGTACTATTTATTGCAAACACTAGATGGCGACACAGGTCAAGGCTAAAACGAATAGAAAATACACTATTTGAGTTTTTGTGGCGAAATGCGCGCCATCTCGTGTGGAGTAGTTGTGTTGTTAAGGCTGAGAATTCTTTCGCTCGATGTAGGTACTATTCATTTTTGAACTAGATGGCGACACATGTCAAGGATACGAAACAGAACCGAGCGAAGCTCGGTTGCCCAGATATTTAGATCCTATTTGCACTAAATACTTGTCAAGTAGGTAATTCCCCTAAATTCCTTTTTCCAAGCTTAACATAATTACCTTTGATATAGCCCTTAATAAATTCTAATCCACTGACAGCAAAATTATGATTATATCGATATAAATATTGAAGTTATTCGCTTGTATGTAACGGGGGCAAATTACTTGTGCAAGAACCAATCAGCACGCACATTTTTCTAGATGGCTTGCATTCTTAAACAAAGTATACTATAGACTAGACAGCCTAATAATAATACCACTACCGAACGAGATGGTCACATACAAATTATAATAAGAGTGACAGAGAGCAAAATGTTATTTTTTGTCTTTGTCATAGTTTCACTTTTCCGCCGCTGCCACAAACGAGTTTGTGGCAAACAATATAGTCATAGGGCTTACGGCGAAATTATGGTCAAAAGCTGCACTTTATGCAGAAAGCAAGCCACTTTGCACAGTGATACTAGGGACCAATACAAACGTTTTCATCCGAGGAAACACGATTTTCATCCACTAGAATTCAAGATGGCGGACATTTTCCAAAATGGCGGCCGCATATTTTTAAAAATTTATAGAATCGTAACGGCTGCACCGATTTTGATGGTTGGGGTGTCTATCGCATCGTATTGAAGAGTTCATTAATATAAAAAAATAAAGTCATAAAAAAGGTAAGATGGCGGCCGAATAATAAGAAAAATATGAAAATTTCAAACTTTTTTTTCATTCTCGTGCAATTTACCAATAAATTTTCTATGATATGGTCACATTTTTATGTATTTAAATTAAACCTGATAATATTATCTATATAATAAAATAAAAATCATGAAAATCTGTTGAGTAGTTTTTGAACTATACTCATTTGAAATGGAGCGCGCGGATTTGAAAGACGTTTTCGCACGTGATGTAAACAATTTTGGAATCATAACGGCTGCACCGATTTTAATGGTTGGGGTAGCTATCAGTTTGTATTAAAACATCTATATATATAAAAATGAAATGCGTTTGTTAGTTACCTATAAACTCGAGAACGGCTGGACCGATTTACGTAATTTTGGTATTGAAATGTTTGTATTAGACCGCAGAAGGTTTAGGCAGTGTAAAAACACGTAAATATTGTGATGATAATTAGAAAATAGTGATTCTTTTTTCCCATACAAATTGTTCCTACCTGACAACTTGACAATGGCGTGACGTTAATGACAGGTGCGTTCCAAACTTACATTAATGACGGATGCGTTCCAAACGCATTGTGATTTTATTAATTTATCTTGGCAAAATAATGTGAAAATTAGTAATTATTCCGTTAAAGAAATAAGGAATGGCAAAATAATGTGAAAATTAGTAATTATTTCGTTAAAGAAATAAGAAATAATACTAAATCGGAACGCACACGTCTGTTACAGCTATTTTAAGTAGTCTATGAAGTTGTCATTGTCAAATTGCTTGCCAGATTTATAAATTTCTCTAATAGCTGTAACAGACGGTTAGATTTGGTTCGGGCCGGACCGGTCGGATTTGGTCCGCGTGCTCTACAGACGGCCGGATATGGTTCGGACCGAATTAAATCCGCTGTCCGACTCGAACCAAATCTGACAGTTTGTTACAGCTATTAATTTTATACTTCACAAAAGTAGTGATGAACCGGTACCATCGCAAATAAATAGTTACATTCGCTCCGTGCAAAACTTAGGCGAAGGAAACCGAAACGATCACAATCCTCAAGATCTCTACACACATGGCGATCGGTTGCTCGATTAGAGTGAGATAGAGCGATAGAGTGAGGCAATACATGTTTGTCCTTCTCTACCTATTGCTCCATCTCACTCTAATCGTGCAACAAGTAGTTGATTAGGTGGATGTCACACTGGCTCCGATTCGCATCGCACAACCGGAGCCAGTGTATCATCCACCTTAATATGTAGCGGCCAGGTAATGCGGCTAAAAAATATTGCTTGAAATGAAATGAATGAGAATGAGCTGTCATAACAGAAAAAATCTGTTATGGCCGCTGTACACATGTGGCCAACGGTTCCGCCAACCCTTGGTGGAACCCCTTGGCCAAGATAAGAGTCGCTGTTTACACATTGGTGAACCAATCACTTGGCATTGGCTCTTCATGAAAGATGGACGTGGAATGGAAAAGGCTATTTAATTCTAGAACATTTACGTTGTCAGCAAAATTTGATTAAAAAATAATAACCCCGTAGTAAAATTAAATTATTTGAAATATTAACAATTTTTTGAATATTCTGATAAGCACATTTATCTTTTTTAGGCAATACATTAAAAATTTGCAAGGTTATTTTATTTCCTAAAATCAACACTATTATTGGCATAGATAAACTTATTATTTTCGTAAATATTTCACTACTGTCCTTTCTGACGGTTGACGACAAACTGAATGAAGCGCCAACGTGTAAACGCAGTTGGCCATTGGCGCCAAGATCCTTTGACGTGTGGACAAAAAACCGACACCAATCGGTTGGCCGGCCAGCGCAAGCGCCAACTGCCAACTTACGGCCAAGTAGCCCTCTACACGCTTGGCCAAGGGGGTTGGTGGAACCGTTGGCCATATGTGTACAGCGGCCATTAGACGTTGTCAACTGTTATAGCTGTGATTTGTGTTTTGAGATAAAATAAAAATAGTATATTTTTGTAGTTGGAATAAACTAGCGTAAATGGTGTATTTTAAATGAATGGTAAAAAAACTCCAAATTGATTTCAAAAGCAATTTAAAGTATTACAGTTAGTAACTAAAACAACGCAATAACCGGATGATTGCCACAAGAGGAAAAAGGTAAGTCATCTTATCTCTTCAATAGGTATGTGCATAGCCGGGCACCGTTAATCAAATATTTAACTTCGATAATCGTTAATCCGTTACTAAAAAAGTTAACTTCGTTAATCGTTAATGCGATACATTTCAACAAATTTAACGTAAGTTAAAGTTAATCGATAGTCCGTTAACGCGTGACAAAAAAATATTTTTACTGTAGGTATATATTTAGTTGTATCAGTAATCCACTATAATGTATTATATTACTGTAAAAGCCCGAATTACAGCAAGCCTATTGAACTCTAGGCTACATGTGGAAGGCAGTGATTGCCTGAGCTACTGCCAAGAACTGTGTCAGGAGAGCTGCAAGATCACAGCAGGCGGAAGCCGGGTAGAAGCTAGGGAAGAGAATGTGGTCTTAAATTGGGCTCGAATTTGCTGCCCTGTCACTAGAACCACAGTATAATCTAGAACAGTTGCCATGGTAAAACTTAGGATTCATCGAATCAACGTTGGTAAAAGCGAACCCATGTGAACAACAATTCTTTAGGTAATATTTGGGCTTTTGGCGATCAAAATCGGTAAAAGCTGGGATTTACCGGTTAAATCCTAGGATTTTCCGTACTTCGGACTTTTACAGTAGCGTGTTTTTCGCGGCGCTGCCCTGCTAAATTAACGATTAACGGACTCGGAGAAATTTAACGGAAGTTAACGAGTCCGTTAACATTTTTTAGAGTTAACTTAAAAGTTAATCCGTTAATCGAAATGTTAACTTCGTTAATTAACGATTAACGGATTAACGAGTTAATGCCCAGCTATGGGTATGTGTATATTAAATAGGTACGCTATAATGTAATTAATGATGTAGCTACTTAATTGTTTCAAGTAAAAATGGTCACTTCTTTGCCTTGCCCCATGTTTTGCGCCTCCAAGTATAAGGCGATACGAAGTACGCCGGGTAGCTAGTTTATTTATATAAAAATTAAAATCATTTAAAAAAATAAAGATGGCGGCCGAATAATAAAAAAAATATGAAATTTTAAATTTTTCTTTTATTCTCACGAAATTTACAAATAGTTTTTCCACCATATGGTCACATTTTTATTTATTTAAATAAAATCCGATATTAACGTCTACAAAATGAAACAAGAAACATTAAAATCCGTTCAGTAGTTTTTGAACTATACGCATTGAAAATAAAGCGCGCGGGTTTGAAAGACGTCTTTGCACTTGATATGTGATGCATCGTATCGTTTGGTACCGCTATACACGCAAGACTGATTATTTATTTTGGTCTCAACTTACTATATTACTATTCAGAATCAATGGTTTTAGTATTTATATATATTATTAGTTTTTTATTCCGAGTTTAGGTATATTTAGACAACCCCGTAAACTTGACCATCACATAATTTTTATTTTAATACGTAAAAGAACTTAAATGCACATAACATAACATTTGTATTAATAGCAATTGTCCTTTCCGAGGACTCCAGAGATAATTTTCGACAACTTCTGTAGGGGGCTACGGAAACATATATTAATACAAAACATATTTTTTACTTCTCGTCTAGGTTATACTGAAAGATAAAAGAGATACAAAATAATATCAAACAAGGAAATAATGATAACATAATAATTTATAGTAATAGCATAGTGGATACCCCCCTCCCAACTGAGGGGGGACTGAAATCTTCTCGAGGCTGAGGCGTAGGGTAGGGTTAGAGCCGGCGTAGCTTTATTTGACATTCATATGCGCATTGTAATATGCCTACTTGAAAAATAAATATTTCATTTTCATTTTTTCATTTTTTTTATAATATCATTTTTGCAAAATACTTTTTATTTTGGCAGATCCCTTTGCAAATAAAACATTATTAATACATTGCATTATTTGCATTGCGCCGCGCAGGGTAGACCCACAACACGTACAGCGTATTGTTTCGCAGCCTTTTTCACAACCGCAATTGTCCAAGTATACATAATACATATTCATACCATATCTCCCTGTTTTCAGACCACTGCAGTACCCAACTATCGTTGTACGTCTTCCAACCCCAGGATGATGGAAGTAATATCCAGAATATGGGGCGTTGTTATACGACACGGAGTGCTGCCGATGTTGGTTAGGTACTAATTAGTAAATAAATTTATTTTCGGTGGTAAACAGTTTCATGCTCACCAAGTTGAACTGGAGTGAACTTTTCAAGCATGGCGATTATTCCTCCCGGAAGACTTTGTAGTTACTGCGATGTTTCTATCAAAGCTGGTATAACTTCAGTGTGTGTGCAAACAATGTTTTAGAACATGATTTTTTCCTTTTGTATTGAAAAAAGAAGTGGTATCAGACGTAAAAGCGTAAAAACCACGAATAGCAGTAGTACCTTATACTCCGGTAGGTTATTCTCATTTGAAGTCTTAAGAAAATATACTAGATAAGAATTGGAAATTTCCCAATATAATTAGCTCCACAGATCACATTCTTAAATGCCAAATTGGGACCGTTCTTAACACATATTTTAGTGAGCAAGCATGGACTCAGGCCTGTTTACCGGTATGGTTTGGCGGCTGAGGCACTCGTAAAGTGTCATTTTGCCGTCATTCCTGCCTCCATTTACATCACGTCCGATCTCGCACGTAACGCCCTGAAAGCCTCCACGGCTACAAACTGCGAGATAAACTCAACGAAGGGCATTGGACACTCTAGCATCCGTTACCACCCTGAACTCACTCGAGGTCTCACATGAGGCAAAGACCTTTCGAGGCTCTAAGCTAGGTCCAAACCCGAATCTGGCCTGACTTTACGTCCATCCTTCACCCGAAGACTCCAGTGGTTTTTATTTAAATACCAAGACATCTGTATCGGAAGATGTGAGGATACGCGTGAGTCCCTGTTCCGCCATATCTTTTGCGCGAGGTACAATGAGGCTATCAGCTTCTTCCGGTTACGTTCCTATGGTTTACCCTGAAATAGCAGAGCAAATGTTCTCTGAGGAAGTAAATTGTTTAGAAAAAAAAATCACCACATTTATAACATCAACAGGCTATAGTTTCTCGAAAAAGTCTTGTTGGTTGTCATGCTGAACAGTGTATTCCTGGAGGAATAATGGCCAAGCTTGAAAACTTGATCCGCAGACTCAACATTTATAGGTTAACTTGGTGCGCAAGGAACTGTTTCCAACCAAAATTAATAACCAGCATCCCACCAACATCGCCAGCACTACAAAAACATACGCTCCTTGTCACAGAAAACAAGTTATTTTATACATAGATATTTCTGAAGCCCCTACAGAAGTTGTCGAAAATTATCTCTGGAGTCCTCGGAAAGGACAATTGCTATTAATACAAATGTTATGTTATGTGCATTTAAGTTCTTTTACGTATTAAAATACAAATTATGTGATGGTCAAGTTTACAGGGGTTATCTAAATATACCTAAACTCGGAATAAAAAACTAATAATGTATATGAATACTAAAAACATTGATTCTGAATAGTAATATAGTAAGTTGTGACTAAAATAAATAATCAGTCTTGCGTCTATAGCGGTACCAAACGATACGATGCATCACATATCAAGTGCAAAGACGTCTTTCAAACCCGCGCGCTTCATTTTCAATGCGTATACATAGTTCAAAAACCGGCCAAGTGCGAGTCGGGCTCGCGCACAAAGGGTTCCGTAGCAGCAAATATAATTACAGTTAAATCAACCTATCTCAAAAACTATAAGAGATACTTTGATCAAACCAAAAATCGTTGAAAGAGTTAATTAGCATGCATCACCTCTATTTTTTTTAGAATTTTATACCCCGTAGTTATAAAAATAGAGGGGGGGGGACATACTTTTTACGACTTTGAGAGCTGATATCTCAAAAACCGTTCACTTTAAGAAAAATGTTTTTTAGAAAACTTTATATCATTTTAAAAGACCTTTCCATTGATACCCCACACGGGTATGTACATCGAAAAAAAATTTTCATCCCTCAGTTACATGTATGGGGGGCCCCACCCCCAATTCTTTTTTTTTACTATTTAGTGTCATAATTTTGTAGCGGTTCATACAACACATATTCCCATCAAATTTCATCACTGTAGTACTTATAGTTTCCGAGTAAATCGGCTGTGACAGACGGACAGACGGACAGACGGACAGACGGACAGACGGACAGACGGACATGACGAAACTATAAGGGTTCCGTTTTTGCCATTTTGGCTACGGAACCCTAAAAACTACTGAACGGATTTTAATGTTTTTTGTTTTATTTTGCAGATGTTAATATCAGATTTTATTAAAAAAAATAAAAATGTGACTATATGGTAGAAAAACTATTTGTAAATTTAGTGAGAATAAAAAAAAAAGAATATTTCATTTTTTTTTATTATTCGGCCGCCATCTTTATTTTTTAAATGATTTTAATATTTATATAAATAAATGTTTTAATACAAACTGATAGTTACCCCACCCATTAAAATCGGTGCAGCCGTTATGATTCCAAAATTGTTTACATCACGTGCGAAAACGTCTTTCAAATCCGCGCGCTCCATTTCAAATCAGTTAGTTCAAAAACTACTCAACGGATTTTCATGATTTTTATTTTATTATGTAGATAATATTATCAGGTTTAATTTAAATACATAAAAATGTGGCCATATTATAGAAAATTTATTGGTAAATTGCACGAGAATGAAAAAAATAGTTTGAAATTTTCATATTTTTCTTATTATTCGGCCGCCATCTTAATTTTTTTTATGACTTTATTTTTTTATATTAATGAACTCTTCAATACGATGCGATAGACATCCCAACCATTAAAATCGGTGCAGCCGTTACGATTCTACAAATTTTTAAAAATATGCGGCCGCCATTTTGGAAAATGTCCGCCATCTTGAATTCTAGTGAATGAAAATCGTGTTTCCTCGGATGAAATCATTTGTATTGGTCCCTAGTATCACTGTGCAAAGTGGCTTGCTTTCTGCATAAAATGCAGTTTTTTTCCGTAAGCCCTATGACATAAGGACGTGACTTGTCAAGCTTATTATCCGCCCAAATTACGTAGGTTGTTTATGGTAAACTGTCAGCCATTTTTAAAGTGATTCTTAAATTCGCTCCATTATTCTATATCTGTCCCTTACGGGTGTACGCTTGCGTCAAGTCTATAGCACAGTATAATAAAGAGTACTATCGTACAGTATGGCCACTTCCGCTCCCCGCTGAAAGCGCCGCCCACCCCCTCTCGGTTACCTCGCAGTTACCGCCTGTCAAAAACGCGACCAGTCGACCTGTAATATCTCACTCATACAAGCATGGTACGCGTTCACCTACACGAGCTTAGAATGTGTGCTAGGAACGCGCCTCTTTCATATATTTGATCGCCAGTGTCCGAGACGTGTCTATAGTATCCTTCGTCTGAGCTTGCATTAAACTGGCTTCATTCTTTCTTCAGTTGTTCTTCAGTCACGCTGATCATGCGGGGCTTGCTGGCGCTGACATTAAATCTTGTAAGCATGGAGAATAGAGGTACTTTTAAGACTGACAATTTAGATCTCTCAGTGTTTTTTCTTCTTCATTTTATTATGAACTCTTCAACGAGGATAAGAAATAAAACAAGCTTTTGAAAAGTATAAATGTATTTGTATAAATTTGTGCTATAATGGTAATACTAGTTTACTATTAACTACAGGAAATGTACGTTTTCTTTAGAGATTCTGGAATAGGTTCTTGCACTTGGTGCATATAACATACTTCTACAGGATTGTGTCCACATTTTATACACTTTCGCAGAACAACACGCAAAATAAAGGTGCGACCACACCGCTGCTTAAAAAACGGTGACGGTACGGAATCGCAGTGACGCATCGTATTCGTACCGTTTTTACCGCATGCTCCACAGACCGCTGCTCAAAATACGCAGACGGTACGGAATCGCAGTGACGCATCGTATCCGTACCGTTTTTACCGCATGCTCCCCACACCGCTGCTTAAAAAACGGCGACGGTACGGAAACGCACGACGTGTCCCATACGAAAGTCACTGCGTTTCCGTACCGGCTGCGTATTTTGAGCAGCGGTGTGGGGAGCATGCGGTAAAAACGGTACGGATACGATGCGTCACTGCGATTCCGTACCGTCTGCGTATTTTGAGCAGCGGTCTGTGGAGCATGCGGTAAAAACGGTACGGATACGATGCGTCACTGCGATTCCGTACCGTCACCGTTTTTTAAGCAGCGGTGTGGTCGCACCTTAAAAGTTACATTTGTTCGTGCCGTCTACAGCAACCCTTGTTACAAATTACCTACATTCTCGTCAACATATTCAATCAAAACACTCTTTTTGACGTTGATAGATCTGGAAGCTTCTACAAAACATTATCTAAGTACAGTAAAATTCCCAAGATAAAGACGATCAAGCAAATCTTGTCACTAAAAAGGTAACAAATTAGAAAAATGTAGGGCTATCTGGCCAATTGTCTTCATAAAGCGCGAGCCTTCCTAAATCTTGTCTTGACGTTGGCGGATTCATCAACTTAAAAACTAGTGAAAATTTAGGGGCGAAGGTTTATCGACCGTATAAAATTTGAATTTCGCGCCTTTTTTAGTGGCAAGATTTGCTTGACTGTTGTATTGTATAAGCTCTTTCAACTACTGAACAGTCGGGCATGGCTGCGTCGCTTGCCCGTTCTGCGCCGCAGCGACGTAGGTCTTGCCGTCAGCATGGATGCCGTCCAACACCGTGCCCATGGTAGTCTTGAGCGCCCTGTACTCTTCTAACGCCTTCGCGCACAGCTCGCCTTCGGGGGAGTTCCCAGGCTCTATGAACAGCATCTGTAGAGATCTCTTTAGGTGTTTTTCTGCGTTGACTAGTTCGTCCTGAAAGTTAAAATACAGTTATTTCTATTTCGTTTCTCTGAGTCAAGCATTACTTTAAACCTCGTTACAATGAGGACGCAGACTAAAGGACAGAACAGATACGAGTACTGCCACATGCAATCATTGTATGTACAATGAGCTGCAAAATTTCATGGAGAAATTATGAATGAATTCATTAATAAATTCGCCATGCATTTTTGCAGCTCACTGTACAATATCTACAGGCGGTAACAGATAGGTGATAAAACCTGCGTGATAAAAACTCAAGTTTGTTTCCTTGACTTCAACACCAGGTAGGGACGATACTTTAGAGTATCTTATTGTTAACTTGTAATTTACTTACCAAATATGCGGATCCTGTTATTTCTCGAGAGTCAAATTCCTTCTTCGCCAGCTGCACCATCGCGGCGTGTATCTCGTACAGTGCAATGGCTGAAACGTATTACAACATGATAAAAGTATTTTACTTGTATACATACGTCTACAATTACCTACATAACGGATACACAAAGATTGCCATTCGCGAAAATCTGTACTTTGATTTCAAGACGTCTTCTTAAAAGTGACAATATTGGAATATTTTTATAAGTCTAACCTTTAGCTCTGCAGATTCCTGGGCTAAGCACCTCCAGCACAGCCAGTATCTCCTTGCACAGCTGTAGCTGCCGCCTCAGCAACCGTTTGGTCGGCCTCGGCTCCCGTGTGATGACGTCACGCAGCACGCCGGCCAGCCGCTGCTTCGCGTCCAGAAGGAGGTAATGGTTCGGGGCTAGGACTAAGGACACGTTCTTAATGTATTCTTCGAGGTCTTTCTCGTCTTTTTTGTCTGTAAATTCAAATATGATTTATGATACAAGTTAGCCGCTGTTTTTCTAGTAGTAGTAGAGCATAAAAACACTGCACTTTGGTGCACTTTTCCGCCCAGGTCTATGCTACAACAATTACATTTTATAACGAATATATTTTGAGTTTCTGGTGTCATTGACGTTACATTTGCTGCATGGAACGGGTAAGCCTGACTCTAATGTGGTTTATCATCTATACTTCTTTAAGTCTTTACTAATGCTCATTTACAGTCAATACTCACTAATAACATCTAGTTTGTCCGAGCAACATTGAACCTTATGCTTCATAGCCGCAGCCTCAAACGTCTTCTCACACTGGTTACAACTCCAAGTCTCCCCAGTACTAGACACATATCCACGACACTCAGGGCAAATGGCTGAGCTCATGAAGGTGCCGAGTTCGGTCGCGTCACCGCAGCGCGGGCAGGAGCATTTGAAGTACTTCCCGTTTAGTAGGTGCTCTTGGCGCAACGCTGTGCCCTGGAATACAAAGAACACAGATTATTATATAAAAAAAAAAGCGGCCAAGAGCTTGTCGGACCACCTCAGTGTAGGGTTCCGTATTTTTCTCAAAACTACTGCTAGAAAGTCTTTATAAAGTTCTACTTTAGTCATTTTTTTCATATTTTTGATGTCTAAACTATAAATCTCATCTTATTGTGGTCTACTCACCTTCATAGGATCAGTGTAGTTGTAAAATATCGGCTCCCCCTTCTTAATATCGACGCTCGCATGGCACACCAGCAGGTTGTTATCATTGATAGACATGTGCGTGTTGCCCACACAGTCATGCGCTAATAGAGCCGTCTTGAGATAGACTCCTCGTAAAGGCTCGGAGCCGAGCGGCGCCGGCGGGCCGCGCACGTCGAAACTGTTGATGTCGATGGCGGCGCAGACCTTCTGCGTGAGCTCGGGGTCGTCGTCGGCTGCTAGTAAGCCCAGGGATTCGATGAACTAGAAGGGTAAATAAAAATTTGGTTGATTATAATAAGGGGAATACTTAGCACATGAAGCTATAGACAGCACACCTGCTGCAGCCGGAGCTGAGTGGCCTTAGACATCGTCATCGTGCATTTAGCGTGCGATTTGGTAACTAAACTATACTTCGACTATACCTATTTAAATTGAACTTTTACTACCCGCATAGGAAAGTAATGAAACAACGTGTCACTTGAGTCTGTTTGTTCATGTTATTTCATCGAAAAGCAATTAATTACGTGTCACCTTGACAGTATGCTGATTGTAGTTAAACACATCAGTCCCGCGTCGCTGGTCCATGTGTGACTCCAGCCTCGCAAACTCCTTCCAGGCCTGGGGGTTGTCGCGCCTATGAAGTAATGCCCTGAGCACCGCCAGCGCTCCCACGTGAGGGATGACCCCCATCGCGTTGAGGCCGCGAGACTCGCGCTGCGATTTGAACAGGTCGCATTCCAGGTTGCTGTGGAATTCTGAAAACGAAAAGAACTAAACTGCATACACTGGTTTGGGTTGCTTACTAACGTAGCATTTGGAGAAGACAAATCTGACCAAGCCGAGTTTATAACCCCTTAAAAGGATAAGTTCTCATGCTAGTTGCCACGATAGAGCTTCGCTTGCAGCTTCTTATAAGAGTTATTCTTATAACTCTTATAAGAAGAGATATCGGTAGCCTCCTCGTTGAGCGACTGCCTCGTTCCAAGTTCACGCAAGACCTAAAGATGCATACTTGTCTCAACCGCATACCAAACAGTGTCTCCAAGAAACAAAAGACAAACTTACTAGCAAGATGTTCAGGACACTCTGGGCAGTGGTCCCACGGCACATCCCTTCCAGGGCACAAAGCGGCTGACCAGCGGTAAGTGGCAGGCGAAGCAGACGAGCGGGGAGTCGCTATGAGGCGCCAGGAGGAACGACTCTTCGGACAGAACCGTATTAAATGGTACATAGTGTGTAAAGCTTACTAGCGAGATGTTCAGGGCACTCCGGGCACACTGGCGCCACGCCGCAGCCCTTGCAGGGCACAAAGCGGCTGACCAGAGGCAAATGGCAGGCGAAGCAGACAAGCGGAGAGTCGCTGTGAGGCGCCAGGAGGAACGGCTCTTCAGACAACACGGTGTCGCCGGCGCGCAGGTCTATCGCCGCCACTGCGTACCTACACTCAAACAGGTTGGAGAAAGTAATCATCGGTAAAACTGTTTAGGTACCCAAC